>NW_026894769.1:0-82827 GCF_032452875.1 Bos javanicus | reverse complement strand
ATGATCAGCCACGTGAACAGTGTGCTCAGTCACGTGATCAGGCCTGCTGAGCTGCGTGATTACTGTCTGCTCATCTGCTTGACAATTGCCAGCTGAGCTGCACGATTCCTGCCTGTCATCTGCTTGACAGCCAGCTGTGCTGCAATTCCTGCCTGCTCAGCTGCTTGATTATTGCCAGCTGAGCAGCATGATTCCTCACAATGAGTTCCATGATTATTGCCTGCTGACTGTTTGATTCGCCTACTCAGCTCTTGTTCATTGCTCAGAGGCATGATCAGTGTATGATAGCAAACATGATCAGCATGATCAGTCACATGATCAGCGCCATTAAGTCACGTGATCAGTGCATGATAGTCATGTGATCAGTCCATGCTCAGTCACGGATCAGTGCATGATCAGCCACGTGATCAGTGCATGATCAGCCACGTGATCAGTGCATGATAGCTACGTGACTGGGGCTCATGATCAGTCACGGATCAGTGCATGATCCAGTCAGTGAGGATAGACGGGTATGATCATCCACGTGATCAGTGCATGATCAGCCACGTGATCAGTGCATGATCAGCCACGTGATCAGTGCATGGATCAGCATGATCTGTCATGGTAGCCACGTGATAGTGCATGATAGCCACGTGATCAGTGCATGATCAGCCACGCGATCAGTGCATGATCAGTCACGTGATCAGTGCATGATCAGTCACGTGATCAGTGCATGTGATCAGCCATGATCAGTGCATGATACACGTGATCAGTGCATGATCAGTCACGTGATCAGTGCATGATCAGTCACGTGATCAGTGCATGATCAGCCACGATCAGCATGATCAGCCACGTGATCAGTGCATGATCAATTACGTGATCAGTGCATGAGTAGTCACGTGATCAGTGCATGATATTCACGCGTGACAGTGTGTGATCAGCTACGTGAACAGTGCATGTTCAGCCACGTGATCAGTGCATGATAGCCACGTGATCAGTGCATGATCAGTTACGTGATCAGTGCATGATCAGCCACGTGATCAGTGCATGCAGACACGTGATCAGCATATGATCAGCCACGTGATCAGTGCATGATATCCAAGTGATCAGTGCATGATCAGCACGTGATCAGTGCATGATCAGCCACGTGATCAGTGCATGATCAGCCACGTGATCTGGGCCTGCTGAGCTGCGTGCCATTTTCTGCTGCTCATCTGCTTGACAATTGCCAGCTGAGCTGCACGATTCCTGCCTGTCATCTGCTTGACAATTGCCAGCTGTGCTGCGTAATTCCTGCTGCTCAGCTGCTTGATTATTGCCAGCTGAGCAGCATGATTCCTCACAGCTGAGTTCCATGATTATTGCCTGCTGACTGTTTGATTCGTGCCTACTCAGCTCTTTGTTTATTGCCTCCAGAGGCACATGATCAGTATATGATAGCAAACATGATCAGCGCATGATCAGTCACATGATCAGCGCCATTAATTCACGTGATCACTACATGATAGTCATGTGATCAGTCCATGCTCAGTCACGTATCAGTGCATGATCAGCCACGTGATCAGTGCATGATCTGTCACAAGATTAGTGTATGATCATCCACGTGATCGCAAGGGCAGTCATGTGATCAGTGCATGATATAGACGGATCAGTGCATGATCAGTCTCGTGATCAGTGCCTGATAGCCACGTGATCAGTGCATGATCAGTCACCTGATGGGTGTATGATCATTCACGTGACCTGTACATGGTAGCCACATGATCATTGCATGATCAGCCACGTGAGTAGTGCATGATAGCCACGTGATCACTGCATGATCAGTCAACGTGATCAGTGCATGATCAGTCATGTGACCAGTACATGGTAGCTACGCGATCATCGCATGATCAGCCACGTGAGGAGTGCATGATAGCCATGTGATCAGTGCATGATCAGTCACGTGATCAGTGCATTATCAGTCACGTGATCAGTGCATGATCAGTCACGTGATCAGCATGATCAGTCACGTGATCAGTGCATGAGTGACACGTGATCAGTGCATGATAGTCACGTGACAGGTGTGTGATCAGCCACGTGAACAGTGCATGTTCAGCCACGTGATCAGTGCATGATACACGTGATCAGTGCATGATCAGCCACGTGAGCAGTGTATGATCAGCCACGTGATCAGTGCATGGTCAGACACGCGAACAGTGTATGATCAGCCACGTGATCAGTGCATGATATCCAACTGATCAGTGCATGATCATCACGTGATCAGTGCATGATCAGCCACGTGATCAGTGCATGACCAGGCACGTGATCAGTGTATGTCAGCCACGTGATCAGTGCATGATAGCCACGTGATCAGTGCATGATCAGCCACGCGATCAGTGCATGATCAGTTACGTGATCAGTGTATGATCAGCCACGTGATCACTGCATGATCAGCCACATGATCATTGCATGATCAATTACGCGATCAGCATGATCAGTCACGTGACTCAGCCTGGTCGGGATTGCCTGGATCAGCCACATGATCAATGCATGATCAGTCATGATACGCAGTGTGATCAGCCACGGATCAGTGCATGATCTGTCACAAGATTGAGTGCATGATCATCCACGATCAGTGCACGGCAGTCACGTGATCAGTGCATGATCAGACGCGGAGCATGATCAGTCTCGTGATCAGTGCATGATAGCCACGTGATCAGTGCATGATCAGCCACGTGATGGGTGTATGATCATTCACGTGATCAGTACATGGTAGCCACGTGATCATTGCATGATCAGCCACGAGAAGTTCATGATAGCCACGATCATCAGTCATGATCGTCACGTGATCAGTGCATGATCAGTCGCATCAGTACGATGAGTAGCTGCGATCATCCATGATCAGCCACGCGAGCAGTGCATGATAGCCACGTGATCAGTGCATGATCAGACAGGAGATCAGTGCATGATCAGTCACGTGATCAGTGCATGATCAGCCACGCGATCAGTGCATGATCAGGCACGCGATCAGTGCATGATCAGCCAAGTGATCAGTGCATGATACACGTGATCAGTGCATGATCAGTCACGTGATCAGTGCATGATCAGTCACGTGATCAGTGCATGATCAGCCACGCGATCAGTGCATGATCAGCCACGATCAGTGCATGATCAGTTACGTGATCAGTGCATGATCAGTCACGTGATACATGATCAGCCAGGTGATCAGTGCCTGATGACACGTGATCAGTGCATGATCAATTACGTGATCAGTGCATGATCAGTCACGTGACCAGTACATGGTAAGCAGTGATCATTGCATGATCAGCCACGTGAGCAGAGCATGATAGCCACTTGGTCAGTGCATGATCAGTCACGGGATCAGTACATGATCAGTCACGCGAACAGTGCATGATCATTTACGCGATCTTTGCATGATCAGTCACGTTACCAGTGCATATGGTAGCTACGTGATCATTCCATGAACAGCCACGTGAGCAGTGCATGATAGCCACGTGATGTGTGCATGAGTTACGCGAGCAGTATGATCAGCCACGTGATCAGTGCATGAGTGCCACGTGATCAGTGCATGATATGTCACGTGACAGGTGTGATCAGCCACGTGAACAGTGCATGTTCAGCCACGTGATCAGTGCATGATAGCCACGGATCAGTGCATGATCAGTTACGTGAGCAGGTATGATCAGCCACGTGATCAGTATGGTCAGACACGTGAACAGTGTATGATCAGCCAGATCAGTGCATGATATCCAAGTGATCAGTGCATGATCATCACGTGATCAGTGTATGATCAGCCACGTGAACAGTGCATGCTCAGTCACGTGATCAGGGCCTGCTGAGCTGCGTGATTACTGTCTGCTCATCTGCTTGACAATTGCCAGCTGAGCTGCACGATTCCTGCCTGTCATCTGCTTGACAATTGCCAGCTGTGCTGCGCACTGCCTGCTCAGCTGCTTGATTATTGCCAGCTGAGCAGCATGATTCCTCACAGCTGAGTTCCATGATTATTGCCTGCTGACTGTTTGATTCGTGCCTACTCAGCTCTTGTTTATTGCCTCCAGAGGCACATGATCGGTGTATGATAGCAAACATGATCAGCGCATGATCAGTCACATGATCAGCGCCATTAAGTCACGTGATCACTACATGATAGTCATGTGATCAGTCCATGCTCAGTCACGGTATCAGTGCATGATCAGCCACGTGATCAGTGCATGATCAGCCAGGTGATCATTTCATGATAGCTATGTGATCAGTTCATGATTTGTCACGTGATCTGTGCATGACCAGGCAGGAGGTCAGTGTATGATCATCGCACTTGAGATCAGTGCATGATCCGTCACTGATGGGTGTATGATCAGTCACCTGACCGTACATGGTAGCTACATGATCATTGCATGATCAGCCACGTGAGTAGTGCATGATAGCCACGCGATCAGTGCATGATCAGTCACGTGTTCAGTGCATGATCAGTCATGTAATCAGTGCATGACCAGGCACGATCGTATGGACCAGCCAAGTGATCATGATGAAGCCACGTGGATCAGTGCATGATCAGTCACGTGATCAGTGCATGATCAGTCACGTGGATCAGTGCATGATCAGCCACGTGATCAGTGCATGATCAGCCACATGATCAGTGCATGATCACCACGTGATCAGTGCATGATCAGTCACCTGATCAGTGTATGATCATTCACGATCTACATGGTAGCTACATTGATACAGCATGATCAGCCACGTGAATCAGTGCATGATAGCCACGCGATCACTGCATGATCAGTCACGCGATCAGTGCATGATCAGTCACGTGACCAGTACATGGTAGCTGCGTGATCATGCATGATCAGCCACGTGAGCAGTGCATGATAGCCACGTGATCAGTGCATGATCAGACACGATCAGTGCATGATCAGTCACGCGATCAGTGCATGATCAGCCACGTGATCAGTGCATGACCAGGCACGCGATCAGTGTATGTCCAGCCAAGTGATCAGTGCATGATAGCCACGTGATCAGTGCATGATCAGTCACATGATCTGTGCATGATCAGTCACTTGATCAGTGTGTGTGATCAGCCACGTGAACAGTGCATGATCAGTCATGTGATCAGGGCCTGCTGAGCTGCGTGATTACCGTCCGCTCATCTGCTTGACAATTTCCAGCTGTGGTGCGTAATTCCTGCCTGCTCATCTACTTGATTATTGCCAGCTGAGCAGCATGATTTCTCAGAGGTGAGTTCCAAGATTATAGCCTGCTGACTGATTCCTGCGTCTACTCAGCTCTATGTTCATTGCCTCTGTGAAGCATATGATCAGTGTGTGACACCAAACATGATCAGCACATGATCAGTCATGATAGGTGTGTGATCAGCCACGTGAACAGTGCATGCTCAGTCACGTGATCAGGCCTGCTGAGCTGCGTGACTACTGTCTGCTCATCTGCTTGACAATTTCCAGCTGAGCTGCACGATTCTGCCTGTCATCTCCTTGACAATTGCCACCTGTGCTGGTAATTCCTGCCTGCTCATCTACTTGATTATTGCCAGTTGAGCAGCATGATTTCAGAGGTGAATTCCATGATTATAGCCTGCTGACTGATTCCTGTGCCTACTCAGCTCTATGTTCATTGCCTCCAGAGGGACATGATCAGTGGTGTGACACCCCAAACATGATCAGCACATGATCAGTCACATGATCAATGCATGATAAGCCAGGTGATCAGTGCATGATCAATCATGTGATCAGTGCATGATCAGTCATGACCAGTACATGGTAGCTGCGTGATCAGTGCATGATCAGCCACTGTGAGCAGTATGATAGCCACGTGATCAGTGCATGATCAGTCACGCGATCAGTGCATGATCAGCTTCACGATCAGTGCACGACGATCAGTTACGTGATCAGTGCATGATCAGTCACGTGACCAGTGCATGGTAGCCACGTGATATGTGCATGATCAGCCACGTGATCAGTGCATGATAGCCACGCGATCAGTGCATGATCAGTCACGTGATCGGTGTAATCAGCCACTGCGATCAGTGCATGTTCATCCACGTGATCAGTGCAGGATAGCCACGTGATCACTCATGATATTTACGTGATCTGCATGATCAGTCACGATACGCAGACTGTGTGCCACCGGATCAGTGATCAGCCATGTGATCAGTGCAGGATCAATTACGTGATCAGTGCATGATCAGTCATGACCAGTACATGGTAGCCACGGATCACGCGGATCAGCCACTGCGTGATCAGTGCATGATAGCCACGTGGATCAGCAATAGCGATAGCCACATGATCAGTGCATAGCTTTCACGTGATCAGTGCATGATCAGTCACGATACATGTGTGATCAGCCACGTGATCAGTGCATGAGGAGCCACGTGATCAGTGCAGGATCAATTACGCGATCAGTGCATGATCAGTCACGTGACCAGTACATGGTTGCCACGTGACCCTTGCATGATCAGCCACTGAGCAGAGCATGATAGCCACGCGATCAGTGCATGATCAGTCACGTGATCAGTGTATGATCAGTCACGCATCAGTGCATGATGGCCGACGTGATCTGTGCATGATCAGTCAGGTGAACAGTATATGGTAGCCACGTGATCATAATGATGATTCAGCCACGGAGCAGTGCATGATAGCCACGATGTGTGCATGATCAGTTACGTGAGCAGTGTATGATCAGCCACGTGATCAGTGCATGAGTGCCACGTGATCAGTGCATGATCAGCCACGTGATCAGTGCATGCTCAGCTACGTGAGCAGTGTATGATCAGCCACGTGATCAGTGCATGCTCAGCTACCTGAGCAGTGTATGATCAGCCACGTGATCAGTGCATGACCAGGCACGTGATCAGTGTTTGTCAGCCAAGTGATCAGTGCATGCTCAGCTACTTGAGCAGTGGCGATCAGCCACGTGATCAGTGTGCATGACCAGGCACGGATCAGTGGTGTTTGTCCCAGCCTGATCAGTGCATGATAGCCACGTGATCAGTGCATGATCGTCACGTGTGATCAGTACATCAGTTATGTGATCAGTATGATTGAGCCACGTGATCAGTGCATGATCAGCCACGTGATCAGTGCATGATCACCCACGTGATCAGTGCATGATCAGTCACGCGATCAGTGCATGATAGCACGTGATCATTGCCTGATCAGCCACGATCAGTGCATGATAGCCACGTGATCAGTGCATGATCAGTCATGATACGCGGTGATCAGCCATGTGATCAGTGCATGATAGCCACGTGATCAGCATGATCAGCCACGTGATCAGTGCATGAGAGCCACGGTGATCAGTGCATGATCAGTCACGCGATAGTGCTGACAGGCACGTGATCAGTGCATGATGAGCCACGTGATCAGTGAAGGATCAATTACGATCAGTGCATGATCAGTCACGCGACCAGTACATGGTTGCTACGCGATCGCTGTGCATGATCAGCCACGTGATCAGAGCATGATAGCCACGCGGTCAGTGCATGATCAGTCACGCGATCAGTGCATGATCAGTCACGTGATCAGTATGATCATTACGTGATCTCTGCATGATCAGCCACGTACAGTATGCGGTAGCCACGTGATCATTGCATGAAAGCCACGTGAGAGTGCATGATAGCCACGTGATCAGTGCATGATCAGCCACGTGATCTGTGCATGATCAGTCACGCGATCAGTGCATGACCAATTACGCGATCAGTGCATGATCAGTCACGACCAGTACATGGTGCCAACGGATCGTTGCATGATCAGCCACGAGCAGTGCATGATAGCCACGTGATCAGTGCATGATCAGTCACCGGAGCAGCGATGATCAGCCAATGCGGATCAGTGCATGATCATTTACGTGATCTGTGCATGACAGTCACGTGACCAGTATATGGTTGCTAAGTGATCATTCCATGAACAGCCACGTGAGCAGTGCATGATAGCCACGTGATCAGTGCATGAGTTACGTGAGCAGTATGATCAGCCACGTGATCAGTGCATGAGTGCCACGTGATCAGTGCATGATAGTCACGTGATCAGGTGTGCATGATCAGCCACGAACAGTGCATGTTCAGCCACGCGATCAGTGCATGATAGCCACGTGATCAGTGCATGATCAGTTACGTGAGTGTATGATCAGCCACGATCAGTGCATGGTCAGACACGCGAACAGTGTATGATCAGCCACGATCAGTGCATGATATCCGTGATCAGTGCATGATCATCACGTGATCAGTGTATGATCAGCCACGTGAACAGTGCATGCTCAGTCACGTGATCTGGGCTGCTGAGCTGTGTGATTACTGTCTGTTCATCTGCTTGACAACTGCCAGCTGAGCTGCACGATTCCTGCCTGTCATCTGCTTGACAATTGCCAGCTGTGCTGCAGAACTTCCTGCCTGCTCAGCTGCTTGATTATTGCCAGCTGAGCAGCATGATTCCTCACACTGTGTTCCATGATTATTGCCTGCTGACTGTTTGATTCAGTGCCTACTCAGCTCTTTGTTTATTGCCTCCAGTGGCACATGATCGGTGTATGATAGCAAACATGATCAGCGCATGATCAGTCACATGATCAGCGCCATTGTCACGTGATCACTACATGATAGTCATGCGATCAGTCCATGCTCAGTCACGGTATCGCATGATCAGCCACGTGATCAGTGCATGATCGCCAGGTGATCATTGCATGATAGCATGTGATCAGTTCATGATTTGTCACGTGATCTGTGCATGACCAGGCAGGTGATTAGTGATCATCCACGTGATCAGTGCATGATCAGTCACCTGATGGGTGTATGATCAGTCACGTGACCGTACATGGTAGCTAAGCATGATTGCATGGGCAGCCAAGTGATCAGTGCATGATAGCCACGCGATCATTGCATGATCTGTCACGTGATCAGTGCATGATCAGTCCGTGATCAGTGCATGATCAGCCACGTGATCAGCATGATCAGCCATATGATCAGCATGATCAATTACGTGATCAGTGCATGATTAGTCACGTGATGAGTGTATGATCATTCACGTGACCTGTACATGATAGCCACATTATCAGTGCATGATCAGACACGTGATCAGTGCATGATAGCCACGTGATCACTGCATGATCAGCCACGCGATCAGTGCATGATCAGTCATGTGACCAGTACATGGTAGCTGGCGTGATCATCAGCGGCGATCAGTCACGAGCAGTGCATGATAGCCACGTGATCAGTGCATGATCAGACGAGATCAGTGCATGATCAGTCACGTGATCAGTGCATGATCAGCCACGTGATCAGTGCATGACCAGGCACGTGATCAGTGTATGTCAGCCAAGTGATCAGTGCATGATAGCCACGTGATGCAGTGCATCAGTCACATGATCAGTGCATGATCAGTCACGTGATCAGTGTGATCAGCCACGAACAGCATGCTCAGTCATGTGATCAGGGCCTGCTGAGCTGCGGATTACTGTCTGCTCATCTGCTAGACAATTGCCATGTGTGTGATTCCTGCCTGCTCATCTACTTGATTATTGCCAGCTGAGCAGCATGATTTCTCAGAGGTGAGTTCCAAGATTATAGCCTGCTGACTGATTCCTGCCTACTCAGCTCTATGTTCATTGCCTCCAGAAGCATATGATCAGTGTGTGACACCAAACATGATCAGCACATGATCAGTCACGTGATAGGTGCGTGATCAGCCACGTGAATAGTGCATGCTCAGTCACGTGATCAGGGCATGCTGAGCTGCGTGACTACTGTCTGCTCATCTGCTTGACAATTTCCAGCTGAGCTGCACGATTCCTGCCTGTCATCTCCTTGACAATTGCCACCTGTGCTGTGTAATTCCTGCCTGCTCATCTACTTGATTATTGCCAGTTGAGCAGCATGATTTCTCAGAGGTGAATTCCATGATTATAGCCTGCTGACTGATTCCTGCCTACTCAGCTCTATGTTCATTGCCTCCAGAGGGACATGATCAGTGTATGACACCAAACATGATCAGCACATGATCAGTCACATAATCAATGCATGATAAGCCAGGTGATCAGTGCATGATCAGTCATGTGATCAGTGCATGATCAGCCATGTGACAAGTACATGGTAGCGTGATCAGCATGATCAGCCACGAGCAGTGCATGATAGCCACGTGATCAGTGCA
Organism: Bos javanicus; assembly: GCF_032452875.1. Taxonomy (NCBI): domain Eukaryota; kingdom Metazoa; phylum Chordata; class Mammalia; order Artiodactyla; family Bovidae; genus Bos; species Bos javanicus. The sequence goes on along the minus strand of NW_026894769.1, from coordinate 72,697 downwards.
TGATCAGTCACGCGATCTGCATGATCAGTCACGTGATCAGTGCATGATCAGTTACCTGATCAGTGCATGATCAGTCACGGACCAGTGCATGGTAGCTAATGCGGATCATTGCATGATCAGCCAGGTGATCAGTGCATGATAGCCACGTGATCAGTGCATGATCAGCTCACGTGATACCGTGTAATCATCCACGTAATCAGTGCATGTTATCCACGCGATCAGTGCAGGATAGCCACGCGATCACTTCATGATATTTACGTGATCAGTGCATGATCAGTCACGCGATACGTGCATGATCAGCCACCGGATCAGTGCGCGATGAGCCATGTGATCAGTGCAGGATCAACCATGATCAGTGCATGATCAGTCACATGACCAGTACATGGTAGCTACGTGATCAGTTGTGATCAGCCACGCGATCAGTGCATGATAGCCACGTGATCAGTGCATGATCAGCCACATGATCAGTGCATGAGAGCCACGTGATCAGTGCATGACAGTCACGTGATACGGTGATCAGCCACGCGATCAGTGCATGAGAGCCACGTGATCAGTGCAGGATCAATTACGCGATCAGTGCATGATCAGCCACGTGACCAGTACATGGTTGCCACGCTGACCTCATTTGCATGATCAGCCACGGATAGAGCATGATAGCCACGTGATCAGTGCATGATCAGTCACGTGATCAGTACATGATCAGTCATGTGATCAGTGCATGATCATTGACGTGATCTGCATGATCAGTCAGGTGAACAGTATGCATGGTAGCTACGTGATCATAACATGATTCAGCCACGCGAGCAGTGCATGATAGCCACGTGATCAGTGCATGATCAGTTACGTTAGCAGAGTATGATCAGCCACGCGATCAGTGCATGAGTGCCACGTGATCAGTGCATGATAGCCACGTGATCAGTGCATGATCAGCTACCTGATCAGTGCATGATCAGCCACGTGATCAGTGCATGATCAGCTACCTGAGCAGTGCATGATCAGCCACGCGATCAGTGCATGACCAGGCACGTGATCAGTGTTTGTCCAGCCACGTGATCAGTGCATGCTCAGCTACCTGAGCAGTGTGGCGATCAGCCACGTGATCAGTGCATGACAGGCATGATCAGTGCATCAGACAAGTGATCAGTGCATGATCAGTCGATCAGTGCATGATCAGTCACTGCGATCAGTGCATGATCAGCCACGTGATCAGTGTATGATCAGCCACGTGATCAGTGCATGATCAGCCACGTGATCAGTGCATGATCAGTCACGCGATCAGCATGATCAGTCACGTGACCAGTACAGCCACGCGATCATTGCCTGATCAGCCACGCGATCAGTGCATGATAGCCATCATGCGGATCAGTGCATGATCAGTCATGTGATACGCGGTGTGACAGCCACGTGATCAGTGCATGATATCCACGTGATCAGTGCATGACAGCCACGTGATCAGTGCATGAGAGCCACGCGATCAGCATGATCAGTCACGTGATCATGTGTGATCAGCCACGTGATCAGTGCATGATGAGCCACATGATCAGTGCAGGATCAATTACGCGATCAGTGCATGATCAGTCACGTGACTGGCATATCATGCTGTTACATGATCGCTGCATGATCAGCCACGGAGCAGAGCATGATAGCCACGTGGTCAGTGCATGATCAGTCACGTGATCGGTACATGATCAGTCACGTGAACAGTGCATGATCATTTACGTGATCTTGTGCATGATCAGTCACGTTACCAGTATATGGTTGCTTACGTGATCATTCCATGACGAGCCACGCGAGCAGTGCATGATAGCCACGTGATGTGCTGCATGAGTTACGTGAGCAGAGTATGATCAGCCACGGATCAGTGCATGAGTGCCACGTGATCAGTGCATGATATGTCACGTGACAGGTGGATCAGCCACGTGAACAGTGCATGTTCAGCCACGCGATCAGTGCATGATAGCCACGCGATCAGTGCATGATCAGTTACGTGAGCAGTGTATGATCAGCCACGTGATCAGTGCATGGTCAGACACGTGAACAGTGTATGATCAGCCACGTGATCAGTGCATGATATCCAAGTGATCAGCATGATCATCACGTGATCAGTGTATGATCAGCCACGTGAACAGTGCATGCTCAGTCACGTGATCTGGGCCTGCTGAGCTGCGTGATTACTGTCTGCCATCTGCTTGACAATTGCCAGCTGAGCTGCACGATTCCTGCCTGTCATCTGCTTGACAATTGCCAGCTGTGCTGAATAATTCCTGCCTGCTCAGCTGCTTGATTATTGCCAGCTGAGCAGCATGATTCCTCACACCTGAGTTCCATGATTATTGCCTGCTGACTGTTTGATCCGTGCCTACTCAGCTCTTTGTTTATTGCCTCCAGAGGCACATGATCAGTGTATGATAGCAAACATTATCAGCGCATGATCAGTCACATGATCAGCGCCATTAAGTCACGTGATCACTACATGATAGTCATGTGATCATTCCATGCTCAGTCACGGTATCAGTGCATGATCAGCCACGTGATCAGTGCATGATCTGTCACAAGATTAGTGTATGATCATCCACGGATCAGTGCACGGCAGTCATGTGATCAGTGCATGATATAGACGTGAACAGTGCATGATCAGCCTCGATCAGTGCATGATAGCCACTTGATCAGTGCATGATCAGTCACCTGATGGGTGCATGATCAGTCACGGACCTGTACATGGTAGCTATGTGATCATTGCATGATCAGCCACGTGATAGTGCATGATAGCCACGTGATCACTGCATGATCAGTCACGTGATCAGTGCATGACCAGTCATGTGACCAGTACATGGTAGCGCATGTGATCATGGCATGATCAGCCACGTGAGCAGTGCATGATAGCCACGTGATCAGTGCATGATCAGCCACGAGATCAGTGCATGATCAGTCACGATCAGTGCATGATCAGCCACGGATCAGTGCATGATCAGGCACGTGATCAGTGTATGTCAGCCACGTGATCAGTGCATGATAGCCACGTGATCAGTGCATGAGCCACGTGATCAGTGCATGATAGCCACGATCAGTGCATGATCAGACACGAGATCAGTGCATGATCAGCCACGATCAGCATGATCAGCCACGTATCAGTATGACCAGTCACGTGATCAGTGTATGACCAGCCACGTGATCAGTGCATGATAGCCACGGATCAGTGCATGAGTCACGTGATCAGTGCATGATCAGCCACGTGATCAGTGCATGAGTGCCACGTGATCAGTGCATGATATGTCACGCGACAGGTGTGTGATCAGCCACGTGATCAGTGCATGTTCAGCCACGTGATCAGTGCAGCATGATAGCCACGTGATCAGTGCATGATCAGTTACCTGAGCAGTGTATGATCAGCCACGTGATCAGTGCATGTTCAGACACGTGAACAGTGTGTGATCAGCCACGTGATCAGTGCATGATATCACGTGATCAGTGCATGATCAATCACGCGATCAGTGTATGATCAGCCACGCGAACAGTGCATGCTCAGTCACGGATCAGGCCTGCTGAGCTGCGTGATTACTGTCTGCTCACATCTGCTTGACAATTGCCAGCTGAGCTGCACGATTCCTGCCTGTCATCTGCTTGACAACGTTGCCAGCGTAATTCTGCCTGCTCAGCTGCTTGATTATTGCCAGCTGAGCATGATTCCTCACAGCTGAGTTCCATGATTATTGCCTGCTGACTGTTTGATTCGTGCCTACTCAGCTCTTTGTTATTGCCTCCAGAGGCACATGATCAGTGTATGATAGCAAACATGATCAGCGATGATCAGTCACATGATCAGCGCCATTAAGTCACGTGATCACTACATGATAGTCATGTGATCAGTCCATGCTCAGTCACGGTATCAGTGCATGATCAGCCACGTGATCAGTGCATGATCTGTCACAAGATTAGTGTATGATCATCCACGTGATCAGTGTACGGGCAGTCATGTGATCAGTGCTGATATAGATGAACAGTGCATGATCAGTCTCGTGATCAGTGCTGATCAGCCACGTGATCAGTGCATGATCAGCCAGGTGATCATTTCATGATAGCTACGTGATCAGTTCATGATTTGTCACGTTATCTGGCATGACCAGGCAGGTGGTCAGTGCATGATCATCGACGTGATCAGTGCATGATCCGTCACCTAATGGGTGTATGATCAGTCACCTGACCGCACATGGTAGCTACATGATCGCGCATGGTCAGCCCATGAGTAGTGCATGATAGCCACGATCAGTGCATGATCAATCACGTGTTCAGCATGAGAGCCACGCGATCAGTGCATGATCAGTCACGCGGATAACATGTATTGCTCAGCCACGCAGATCAGCATGATGAGCCACGTGATCAGCGCAGGATCAATACGCGGTCAGTGCATGATCAGTCACGTGACCAGCATATCTACAGCGGATCCTGCATGATCAGCCATGAGCAGCATGATAGCCACGATCAGTGCATGATCAGTCACGTGATCAGCATGATCAGTCAATGGAATATGCATGATCATTTACGTGATCTGTGCATGATCAGTCACGTGACCAGTATATGGTTGCTACGTGATCATTCCAGACGTAGTGAGCAGTGCATGATGAGCTACGTGATGTGTGCATGCGATCAGTTATGAGCAGAGTATGATCAGCCACGTGATCAGTGCATGAGTGCCGTCAGAATTTCAGTGCATGATATGTCACGCGGACAGGTGTGATCAGCCACGGAACAGTGCATGTTCAGCCACGCGATCAGTGCATGATAGCCACGATCAGTGCGATCAGTTACCAGCGTAGGATCAGCCACGATCAGTGCATGGTCAGACACGTGAACAGTGTATGAACAGCCAGATGATCAGTGCATGATCAATTACGCTGATCAGTGCATGATCAGTCACGCGACCAGTAATGCAGTAGCTACGTAATCATTGCCATGATAAGCCACGTGATCAGTGCATGATAACCACGTGATCAGTGCATGATAGCCACGTGATCAGTGCGCGTGACAGTCCCATGATCAGCGCCTGTCAGTAACTGATCATTGCCTGATAAACACGCGATCAGTGCATGATGAGCCATGTGATCAGTGCCCGATCAGCCACGCCATCAGTGCATGCTCAGTCACGTCATCAGTGCATGATAGCCACGTGATCAGTGCATGCTCAGTCACGTGATCTGGACTGATCAGCCACGTGATCAGTGCCTGCAGAGTCACGTGATCAGGGCCTGCTGAGCTGCGTGATTCCCGTCGGCTCATCTGCTTGACAATTGCCAGCTGAGCTGCGTGATTCCTGCCTGGTCACGTGCTTGATTATTGCCAGTTGAGCAGCATGATTGGTCACTGCTGAGCTCCATGCTTATTGCCTGCTGATTGCGTGGTTCGTGTCTACTCAGCTCTTTGAGTATCGCCTCCTGAGGTCCCTGTTCGGTCACCACCTGCTGGGGACCAGCCCCAACTGATCCAGGTTATTCGAAGGAGAGATGGCCTAGGCGACTATTTATATGCTAATCAGAGATGTCAAGAATAATAGTATGAGGAGAGCTCAGTAGGAAAATTCGGTGGAGAAAAGAGACTGAGGAGCTTGGTTTACGCGGAAGACCAATCAAACTTCAAGACAAGAAGTTTGCACCACTTACGTAGAGCCGCAGGCGCCCTCTCGAATGGCGAAAGGTGCCTCACCCTAGACACCTTCTCGAGTGGGTCTTCGCAGCCCAGGCATAATTAGTAAGCGTGGTGGGTTCCGCGCTCCAGATGGAGACTCAGCTGGAAGTTAAAGGGAAGAATGACAAGGAACTTTATGAATTGGAGCTGTAAGTTAACTCTTTGACAGAGAGAGCGAGATGGTGGTGGGGGACAGCCCCCAGTGAAATCCGAGGTGAGAGCACAAAGCAATACAGTAGGCAGACTCTGGTTTTTTTGGGGGGAGATGCTCGAGAATATCCGGGTGGACTCCTGAGGCTCGATCCCGCATTTGCGTATGCCGAGCCTCCTTCCTCATGACCTTGGTCCAGAGTGGAAGGCCTCCCCGGCTCCCGGCACATGATCAGTGCATGCTCAGTCACGGTATCAGTGCCTGCTCAGCCACGTGATCACCGACGGCACAGTCACGTGATCAGCGCTCTCAGTCACGTGATCACCGTATGATAAACACGTGATCAGTGAACGACCAGCCACGTGGATCACTGCACGCGCGGTCAGGTGGTCAGTTCCCGATCAGCCACCTGATCAGTGCGTGCACAGTCCCCTGATCAGCACCTGTCAGTCACTGATCACTGCCTGATAAACACGTGATCAGTGCCCGAACAGCCACGCCATCAGTGCATGCGCAGTCACGTGATCAGTGCATGATAGCCACGCGATCAGTGCGTGCACAGTCCCATGATCAGCGCCTGTCAGTCACTGATCATTGCCTGATAAACACGTGATCAGTGCATGATGAGCCATGATCAGTGCCTGATCAGCCATGTCATCAGTGCATGCGCAGTCACGCGATCAGTGCATGATAGCCACGTGATCAGTGCGTGACAGTCCCATGATCAGTGCCTGTCAGTTACTGATCATTGCCTGATAAACACGTGATCAGTGCATGATGAGCCATGTGATCAGTGCCTGATCAGCCACGTCATCAGTGCATGCGCAGTCACGCCATCAGTGCATGATAGCCACGTGATCAGTGCCCGCTCAGTCACGTGATCTGGACTTGATCAGCCACGTGATCAGTGCCAGCAGAGTCACGTGATCAGGGCCTGCTGAGCTGCGAGATTCCTGCCGGCTCATCTGCATGACAATTGCCATCTGAGCTGCGTGATTCCTGCCGGCTCATCTGCTTGACAATTGCCAGCTGAGCTGCGTGATTCCTGCCTGGTCACGTGCTTGATTATTGCCAGTTGAGCAGCATGATTCGTCACTGCTGAGCTCCATGCTTATTGCCTGCTGATTGCGTGGTTCGTGTCTGCTCAGCTCTTTGAGTATTGCCTCCTGAGGTCCCTGTTCGGTCGCCACCTGCCGGGGACCAGCCCCAACTGATCCAGGGTATTCGAAGGAGAGATGGCCTAGGCGACTATTTATATGCTAATCAGAGATGTCAAGAATAATAGTATGAGGAGAGCTCAGTAGGAAAATTCGGTGGAGAAAAGAGACTGAGGAGCTTGGTTCACGCGGAAGACCAATCAATCTTCAAGACAAGAAGTTTGCACCACTTACGTAGGCCTCAGGCGCCCTCTCGAATAGCGAAAGGTGCCTCACCCTAGACACCTTCTCGAGTGGGTCTTAGCAGCCCAGGCATAATTAGTAAGCGTGGTGGGTTCCGCGCTCCAGATGGAGACTCAGCTGGAAGTTAAAGGGAAGAATGACAAGGAACTTTATGAATTGGAGCTGTAAGTTAACTCTTTGACAGAGAGAGCGAGATGGTGGTGGGGGACAGCCCCCAGTGAAATCAGAGGTGAGAGCAAAAGCAATACAGTAGGCAGACTCCGGTTTTTTTGGGGGAGATGCTCGAGAATATCCGGGTGGACTCCTGAGGCTCGATCCCGCATTTGCGTATGCCGAGCCTCCTTCCTCATGACCTTTGTCCAGAGTGGAATGCCTCCCCGGCTCCCGGCACATGATCAGTGCATGCTCAGTCACGACATCAGTGCCTGCTCAGCCACGCGATCACTGACGGCACAGTCACGTGATCAGCGCCTCTCAGTCACGTGATCACCGTGATGATAAACACGTGATCAGTGAACGACCAGCCACGTGATCACTGCATGCGCGTCAGGTGGTCAGTTCCTGATCAGCCACCCGATCAGTGCGTGCACAGTCCCCTGATCAGCGCCTGTCAGTCACTGATCACCGCCTGATAAACACGTGATCAGTGCCCGAACAGCCACGTCATCAGTGCATGCACAGTCACGTGATCAGTGCATGATAGCCACGTGATCAGTGCGTGCACAGTCCCACGATCAGCGCCTGTCAGTCACTGATCATTGCCTGATAAACACGTGATCAGTGCATGATGAGCCATGTGATTAGTGCCCGATCAGCCACGTCATCAGTGCATGCGCAGTCACGCCATCAGTGCATGATAGCCACGCGATCAGTGCATGCTCAGTCACGTGATCTGCACTTGATCAGCCACGTGATCAGTGCCTGCAAAGTCACGTGATCAGGGCCTGCTGAGCTGCGTGATTCCTGCCGGCTCATCTGCATGACAATTGCCATCTGAGCTGCGTGATTCCTGTCGGCTCATCTGCTTGACAATTGCCAGCTGAGCCGCGTGATTCCTGCCTGGTCACGTGCTTGATTATTGCCAGTTGAGCAGCATGATTCGTCACTGCTGAGCTCCATGCTTATTGCCCGCTGATTGCGTGGTTCGTGTCTGCTCAGCTCTTTGAGTATTGCCTCCTGAGGTCCCTGTTCGGTCGCCACCTGCCGGGGACCAGTCCCAACTGATCCAGGGTATTCGAAGGAGAGATGGCCTAGGCGACTATTTATATGCTAATCAGAGATGTCAAGAATAATAGTATGAGGAGAGCTCAGTAGGAAAATTCGGTGGAGAAAAGAGACTGAGTAGCTTGGTTTACGCGGAAGACCAATCAAACTTCAAGACAAGAAGTTTGCACCACTTACGTAGGCCGCAGGCGCCCTCTCGAATAGCGAAAGGTGCCTCACCCTAGACACCTTCTCGAGTGGGTCTTAGCAGCCCAGGCATAATTAGTAAGCGTGGTGGGTTCCGCGCTCCAGATGGAGACTCAGCTGGAAGTTAAAGGGAAGAATGACAAGGAACTTTATGAATTGGAGCTGTAAGTTAACTCTTTGACAGAGAGAGCGAGATGGTGGTGGGGGACAGCCCCCAGTGAAATCAGAGGTGAGAGCACAAAGCAATACAGTAGGCAGACTCTGGTTTTTTTGGGGGGAGAAGCTCGAGAATATCCGGGTGGACTCCTGAGGCTCGATCCCGCATTTGCGTATGCCGAGCCTCCTTCCTCATGACCTTTGTCCAGAGTGGAATGCCTCCCTGGCTCCCGGCACATGATCAGTGCATGCTCAGTCACGATATCAGTGCCTGCTCAGCCACGTGATCACTGATGGCACAGTCACGTGATCAGCGCCTCTCAGTCACGTGATCACCCTATGATAAACACGTGATCAGTGAACGACCAGCCACGTGATCACTGCATGCGCAGTCAGGTGGTCAGTTCCTGATCAGCCACCTGATCAGTGCGTGCACAGTCCCCTGATCAGCGCCTGTCAGTCACTGATCACTGCCTGATAAACACGTGATCAGTGCCCGAACAGCCACGTCATCAGTGCATGCGCAGTCACGTGATCTGGACTTGATCAGCCACGTGATCAGTGCCTGCAGAGTCACGTGATCAGGGCCTGCTGAGCTGCGTGATTCCTGCCGGCTCATCTGCATGACAATTGCCATCTGAGCTGCGTGATTCCTGTCGGCTCATCTGCTTGACAATTGCCAGCTGAGCTGCGTGACTCCTGCCTGGTCACGTGCTTGATTATTGCCAGTTGAGCAGCATGATTCGTCACTGCTGAGCTCCATGCTTATTGCCTGCTGATTGCGTGGTTCGTGTCTGCTCAGCTCTTTGAGTATTGCCTCCTGAGGTCCCTGTTCGGTCGCCACCTGCCGGGGACCAGCCCCAACTGATCCAGGGTATTCGAAGGAGAGATGGCCTAGGCGACTATTTATATGCTAATCAGAGATGTCAAGAATAACAGTATGAGGAGAGCTCAGTAGGAAAATTCGGTGGAGAAAAGAGACTGAGTAGCTTGGTTTACGCGGAAGACCAATCAAACTTCAAGACAAGAAGTTTGCACCACTTACGTAGGCCGCAGGCGCCCTCTCGAATAGCGAAAGGTGCCTCACCCTAGACACCTTCTCGAGTGGGTCTTAGCAGCCCAGGCATAATTAGTAAGCGTGGTGGGTTCCGCGCTCCAGATGGAGACTCAGCTGGAAGTTAAAGGGAAGAATGACAAGGAACTTTATGAATTGGAGCTGTAAGTTAACTCTTTGACAGAGAGAGCGAGATGGTGGTGGGGGACAGCCCCCAGTGAAATCAGAGGTGAGAGCACAAAGCAATACAGTAGGCAGACTCTGGTTTTTTTGGGGGGAGATGCTCGAGAATATCCGGGTGGACTCCTGAGGCTCGATCCCGCATTTGCGTATGCCGAGCCTCCTTCCTCATGACCTTTGTCCAGAGTGGAATGCCTCCCCGGCTCCCGGCACATGATCAGTGCATGCTCAGTCACGATATCAGTGCCTGCTCAGCCACGTGATCACTGACGGCACAGTCACGTGATCAGCGCCTCTCAGTCACGTGATCACCGTATGATAAACACGTGATCAGTGAACGACCAGCCACGTGATCACTGCATGCGCGGTCAGGTGGTCAGTTCCTGATCAGCCACCTGATCAGTGCGTGCACAGTCCCCTGATCAGCGCCTGTCAGTCACTGATCACTGCCTGATAAACACGTGATCAGTGCCCGAACAGCCACGTCATCAGTGCATGCGCAGTCACGTGATCAGTGCATGATAGCCACGTGATCAGTGCACAGTCCCATGATCAGCGCCTGTCAGTCACTGATCATTGCCTGATAAACACGTGATCAGTGCATGATGAGCCATGTGATCAGTGCCTGATCAGCCACGTCATCAGTGCATGCGCAGTCACGTCATCAGTGCATGATAGCCACGTGATCAGTGCATGCTCAGTCACGTGATCTGGACTTGATCAGCCACGTGATCAGTGCCTGCAGAGTCACGTGATCAGGGCCTGCTGAGCTGCGTGATTCCTGCCGGCTCATCTGCATGACAATTGCCAGCTGAGCTGCGTGATTCCTGTCGGCTCATCTGCTTGACAATTGCCAGCTGAGCTGCGTGATTCCTGCCTGGTCACGTGCTTGATTATTGCCAGTTGAGCAGCATGATTCGTCACTGCTGAGCTCCATGCTTATTGCCTGCTGATTGCGTGGTTCGTGTCTGCTCAGCTCTTTGAGTATTGCCTCCTGAGGTCCCTGTTCGGTCGCCACCTGCCGGGGACCAGCCCCAACTGATCCAGGGTATTCGAAGGAGAGATGGCCTAGGCGACTATTTATATGCTAATCAGAGATGTCAAGAATAATAGTATGAGGAGAGCTCAGTAGGAAAATTCGGTGGAGAAAAGAGACTGAGTAGCTTGGTTTACGCGGAAGACCAATCAAACTTCAAGACAAGAAGTTTGCACCACTTACGTAGGCCGCAGGCGCCCTCTCGAATAGCGAAAGGTGCCTCACCCTAGACACCTTCTCGAGTGGGTCTTAGCAGCCCAGGCATAATTAGTAAGCGTGGTGGGTTCCGCGCTCCAGATGGAGACTCAGCTGGAAGTTAAAGGGAAGAATGACAAGGAACTTTATGAATTGGAGCTGTAAGTTAACTCTTTGACAGAGAGAGCGAGATGGTGGTGGGGGACAGCCCCCAGTGAAATCAGAGGTGAGAGCACAAAGCAATACAGTAGGCAGACTCTGGTTTTTTTGGGGGAGATGCTCGAGAATATCCGGGTGGACTCCTGAGGCTCGATCCCGCATTTGCGTATGCCGAGCCTCCTTCCTCATGACCTTTGTCCAGAGTGGAATGCCTCCCCGGCTCCCGGCACATGATCAGTGCATGCTCAGTCACGATATCAGTGCCTGCTCAGCCACGTGATCACTGACGGCACAGTCACGTGATCAGCGCCTCTTAGTCACGTGATCACCGTATGATAAACACGTGATCAGTGAACGACCAGCCACGTGATCACTGCATGCGCAGTCAGGTGGTCAGTTCCTGATCAGCCACCTGATCAGTGCGTGCACAGTCCCCTGATCAGCGCCTGTCAGTCACTGATCACTGCCTGATAAACAGGTGATCAGTGCCCGATCAGCCACGTCACCAGTGCATGCGCAGTCACGTGATCTGGACTTGATCAGCCACGTGATCAGTGCCTGCAGAGTCACGTGATCAGGGCCTGCTGAGCTGCGTGATTCCTGCCGGCTCATCTGCATGACAATTGCCATCTGAGCTGCGTGATTCCTGTCGGCTCATCTGCTTGACAATTGCCAGCTGAGCTGCGTGATTCCTGCCTGGTCACGTGCTTGATTATTGCCAGTTGAGCAGCATGATTCGTCACTGCTGAGCTCCATGCTTATTGCCTGCTGATTGCGTGGTTCGTGTCTGCTCAGCTCTTTGAGTATTGCCTCCTGAGGTCCCTGTTCGGTCGCCACCTGCCGGGGACCAGCCCCAACTGATCCAGGGTATTCGAAGGAGAGATGGCCTAGGCGACTATTTATATGCTAATCAGAAATGTCAAGAATAATAGTATGAGGAGAGCTCAGTAGGAAAATTCGGTGGAGAAAAGAGACTGAGTAGCTTGGTTTACGCGGAAGACCAATCAAACTTCAAGACAAGAAGTTTGCACCACTTACGTAGGCCGCAGGCGCCCTCTCGAATAGCGAAAGGTGCCTCACCCTAGACACCTTCTCGAGTGGGTCTTAGCAGCCCAGGCATAATTAGTAAGCGTGGTGGGTTCCGCGCTCCAGATGGAGACTCAGCTGGAAGTTAAAGGGAAGAATGACAAGGAACTTTATGAATTGGAGCTGTAAGTTAACTCTTTGACAGAGAGAGCGAGATGGTGGTGGGGGACAGCCCCCAGTGAAATCAGAGGTGAGAGCACAAAGCAATACAGTAGGCAGACTCTGGTTTTTTGGGGGGAGATGCTCGAGAATATCCGGGTGGACTCCTGAGGCTCGATCCCGCATTTGCGTATGCCGAGCCTCCTTCCTCATGACCTTTGTCCAGAGTGGAATGCCTCCCGGCTCCCGGCACATGATCAGTGCATGCTCAGTCACGATATCAGTGCCTGCTCAGCCACGTGATCACTGACGGCACAGTCACGTGATCAGCGCCTCTCAGTCACGTGATCAGTGCATGATAGCAACGTCATCAGTGCATGCACAGTCACGTGATCAGTGCATGATCAGCACCTGATCAGTGCACATCAGTCCCCTGATCAGTGTCATGATCAGCCACGTGATCAGTGCATGATAGCCACGTGATCAGTGCATGATCAGTCACGTGATCAGTGCATGATCAGCCACGTGATCAGTGCATGATCAGCCACGTGATCAGTGCATGATCAGTCACGTGATCAGTGCATGATCAGCCACGTGATCAGTGCATGATAGCCACGTGATCAGTGCATGATCAGTCACGTGATCAGTGTTGATCAGCCACGTGATCAGTGCATGCTCAGTCACGTGATCAGGGCCTGCTGAGCTGCGTGATTACTGTCTGCTCATCTGCATGACAATTGCCAGCTGAGCTGCACGATTCCTGCCTGTCATCTGCTTGACAATTGCCAGCTGTGCTGCGTGATTCCTGCCTGCTCACTGCTTGATTATTGCCAGCTGAGCAGCATGATTCTCACTGCTGAGTTCCATGATTATTGCCTGCTGACTGGTTCGTGCCTACTCAGCTCTTTGTTATTGCCTCCAGAGGCACATGATCAGTGTATGATACCAAACATGATCAGCCCATGATCAGTCACATGATCAATGCATGATAAGCCAGGTGATCAGTGCATGATCAATTACGTGATCAGTGCATGATCAGTCATGTGACCAGTACATGGTAGCTGCGTGATCATTGCATGATCAGCCACATGATCAGTGCATGATAGCCACGTGATCAGTGCATGATCAGTCACGTGACAGTGCATGGTAGCACGTGATCAGTGCATGATCAGCCACGTGATCAGTGCATGATCAGTCACGTGATCAGTGCATGGTAGCTACGTGATCATTGCATGATCAGCCACGTGATCAGTGCATGATAGCCACGTGATCAGTGCATGATAGCCACGTGATCAGTGCATGATCAGTCACGTGATCAGTGCATGATCAGTCACGTGATCAGTGCATGATCATCACGTGATCAGTGCATGATCAGTCACGTGACCAGTATATGGTAGTTCGTGATCATTCCATGACAGCCACGTGATCAGTGCATGATAGCCACGTGATCAGTGCATGATCAGTCACGTGATCAGTGCATGATCAGCCACGTGATCAGTGCATGATCAGCCACGTGATCAGTGCATGATCAGCCACGTGATCAGTGCATGATCAGTCACGTGATCAGTGCATGATCAGCACGTGATCAGTGCATGATCAGCCACGTGATCAGTGCATGATCAGTCACGTGATCAGTGCATGATCAGCCACGTGATCAGTGCATGATCAGTCACGTGATCAGTGCATGATCAGTCACGTGATCAGTGCATGATAGCCACGTGATCAGTGCATGATAGCCACGTGATCAGTGCATGATCAGTCACGTGATCAGTGCATGATCAGCCACGTGATCAGTGCATGATCAGTCACGTGATCAGTGCATGATCAGCCACGTGATCAGTGCATGATAGCCACGTGATCAGTGCATGATCAGTCACGTGATCAGTGCATGATCAGTCACGTGATCAGTGCATGATAGCCACGTGATCAGTGCATGATAGCCACGTGATCAGTGCATGATCAGTCACGTGATCAGTGCATGATCAGTCACGTGATCAGTGCATGATCAGCCACGTGATCAGTGCATGTGAGTCATGTGATCAGTGCATGATAGCGCGTGATCAGTGCATGATCAGTCCCGTGATGTGCATGATCAGCCACGTGATCAGTGCATGATAGCCACGTGATCAGTGCATGATCAGTCACGTGATCTGCATGATTAGCCACGTGATCAGTGCATGATAGCCACGTGATCAGTGCATGATCAGTCACGTGATCAGTGCATGATAGCCACGTGATCAGTGCATGATAGCCACGTGATCAGTGCATGATCAGTCACGTGATAGGTGATGATCAGCCACGTGAACAGTGCATGCTCAGTCACGTGATCAGGGCCTGCTGAGCTGCGTGATTACTGTCTGCTCATCTGCTTGACAATTGCCAGCTGAGCTGCACGATTCCTGCCTGTCATCTGCTTGACAATTGCCAGCTGTGCTGCGTAATTCCTGCCTGCTCAGCTGCTTGATTATTGCCAGCTGAGCAGCATGATTTCTCACAGCTGAGTTCCATGATTATAGCCTGCTGACTGTTTCCTGCCTACTCAGCTCTATATTGTTTGCCTCCAGAGGCACATGATCAGTGTATGACACCAAACATGATCAGCGCATGATCAGTCACATGATCAGTGCATGATAAGCCACGTGATCAGTGCATGATCAGTCACGTGATCAGTGCATGATCAGTCACGTGATCAGTGCATGGTAGCTGCGTGATCAGTGCATGATCAGCCACGTGATCAGTGCATGATAGCCACGTGATCAGTGCATGATCAGTCACGTGATCAGTGCATGATCAGCCACGTGATCAGTGCATGATCAGCCACGTGATCAGTGCATGATCAGTCACGTGATCAGTGCATGATAGCACGTGATCAGTGCATGATCAGCCACGTGATCAGTGCATGATAGCCACGTGATCAGTGCATGATCAGTCACGTGATCAGTGCATGATCAGTCACGTGATCAGTGCATGATAGCCACGTGATCAGTGCATGATCAGCCACGTGATCAGTGCATGATCAGTCACGTGATCAGTGCATGATAGCACGTGATCAGTGCATGATCAGCCACGTGATCAGTGCATGATAGCCACGTGATCAGTGCATGATCAGTCACGTGATCAGTGCATGATCAGCCACGTGATCAGTGCATGATGAGTCACGTGATCAGTGCATGATCATTACGTGATCAGTGCATGATCAGTCACGTGATCAGTGCATGGTTGCTACGTGATCAGTGCATGATCAGCCACGTGAGCAGTGCATGATAGCCACGTGATCAGTGCATGATCAGTCACGTGATCAGTGCATGATCAGTCACGTGATCAGTGCATGATCATTTACGTGATCAGTGCATGATCAGTCACGTGACCAGTATATGGTAGTTACGTGATCATTGCATGATCAGCCACGTGATCAGT
Source organism: Bos javanicus (assembly GCF_032452875.1). Taxonomy (NCBI): domain Eukaryota; kingdom Metazoa; phylum Chordata; class Mammalia; order Artiodactyla; family Bovidae; genus Bos; species Bos javanicus. The sequence continues at coordinate 56,675 of NW_026894769.1, read as the reverse complement.
GCATGAAGCCACGTGATCAGTGCATGATCAGTTACGTGAGCAGAATATGATCAGCCACGTGATCAGTGCATGAGTGCCACGTGATCAGTGCATGATCAGTCACGTGACAGTGCATGATCAGCCACGTGAGTGCATGATCAGCCACGTGATCAGTGCATGATAGCCACGTGATCAGTGCATGATCAGCCACGTGATCAGTGCATGATCAGGCACGTGATCAGTGCATGTCAGCCAAGTGATCAGTGCATGATAGCCACGTGATCAGTGCATGATCAGTCACGTGATCAGTGCATGATCAGTCACGTGATCAGTGCATGATAGCCACGTGATCAGTGCATGATAGCCACGTGATCAGTGCATGATCAGTCACGTGATCAGTGCATGATCAGCCACGTGATCAGTGCATGATCAGGCACGTGATCAGTGCATGATCAGCCACGTGATCAGTGCATGATCAGCCACGTGATCAGTGCATGATCAGTCACGTGATCAGTGCATGATCAGTCACGTGATCAGTGCATGATAGCCACGTGATCAGTGCATGATAGCCACGTGATCAGTGCATGATCAGTCACGTGATCAGTGCATGATCAGTCACGTGATCAGTGCATGATCAGCCACGTGATCAGTGCATGATCAGTCATGTGATCAGTGCATGATAGCGCCGTGATCAGTGCATGATCAGTCCCGTGATCAGTGCATGATCAGCCACGTGATCAGTGCATGATAGCCACGTGATCAGTGCATGATCAGTCACGTGATCAGTGCATGATCAGCCACGTGATCAGTGCATGATCAGCCACGTGATCAGTGCATGATCAGCCACGTGATCAGTGCATGATCAGCCACGTGATCAGTGCATGATAGCCACGTGATCAGTGCATGATCAGTCACGTGATCAGTGTATGATCAGCCACGTGAACAGTGCATGCTCAGTCACGTGATCAGGGCCTGCTGAGCTGCGTGATTACTGTCTGCTCATCTGCTTGACAATTGCCAGCTGAGCTGCACGATTCCTGCCTGTCATCTGCTTGACAATTGCCAGCTGTGCTGCGTAATTCCTGCCTGCTCAGCTGCTTGATTATTGCCAGCTGAGCAGCATGATTTCTCAGCTGAGTTCCATGATTATTGCCTGCTGACTGATTCGTGCCTACTCAGCTCTTTGTTCATTGCCTCCAGAGGCACATGATCAGTGTATGACACCAAACATGATCAGCGCATGATCAGTCACATGATCAATGCATGATAAGCCACGTGATCAGTGCATGATCAATCACGTGATCAGTGCATGATCAGTCATGTGATCAGTACATGGTAGGTGTGATCAGTGCATGATCAGCCACGTGATCAGTGCATGATAGCCACGTGATCAGTGCATGATCAGTCACGTGATCAGTGCATGATCAGCCACGTGATCAGTGCATGATCAGTCACGTGATCAGTGCATGATCAGTCACGTGACCAGTACATGGTAGCTACGTGATCATTGCATGATCAGCCACGTGATCAGTGCATGATCAGCCACGTGATCAGTGCATGATCAGTCACGTGATCAGTGCATGATCAGCCACGTGATCAGTGCATGATCAGCCACGTGATCAGTGCATGATCAGCCACGTGATCAGTGCATGATATCCACGTGATCAGTGCATGATCAGTCACGTGATCAGTGCATGATCAGCCACGTGATCAGTGCATGATCAGTCACGTGATCAGTGCATGATCAGTCACGTGATCAGTGCATGATCAGTCACGTGATCAGTGCATGATCAGCCACGTGATCAGTGCATGATCAGTCACGTGATCAGTGCATGATCAGTCACGTGATCAGTGCATGATCAGCCACGTGATCAGTGCATGATCAGTCACGTGATCAGTGCATGATCAGCCACGTGATCAGTGCATGATCAGCCACGTGATCAGTGCATGATCAGCCACGTGATCAGTGCATGATCAGCCACGTGATCAGTGCATGATCAGTCACGTGATCAGTGCATGATAGCCACGTGATCAGTGCATGATCAGCCACGTGATCAGTGCATGATCAGTCACGTGATCAGTGCATGATCAGTCACGTGATCAGTGCATGATCAGCCACGTGATCAGTGCATGATAGCCACGTGATCAGTGCATGATCAGTCACGTGATCAGTGCATGATCAGTCACGTGATCAGTGCATGATAGCCACGTGATCAGTGCATGATCAGCCACGTGATCAGTGCATGATCAGTCACGTGATCAGTGCATGATAGCCACGTGATCAGTGCATGATCAGCCACGTGATCAGTGCATGATAGCCACGTGATCAGTGCATGATCAGTCACGTGATAGTGCATGATCAGCCACGTGATCAGTGCATGATGAGCCACGTGATCAGTGCATGATCATTACGTGATCAGTGCATGATCAGTCACGTGATCAGTGCATGGTTGCTACGTGATCAGTGCATGATCAGCCACGTGAGCAGTGCATGATAGCCACGTGATCAGTGCATGATCAGTCACGTGATCAGTGCATGATCAGTCACGTGATCAGTGCATGATCATTTACGTGATCAGTGCATGATCAGTCACGTGACCAGTATATGGTAGCCACGTGATCATTGCATGATCAGCCACGTGATCAGTGCATGATAGCCACGTGATCAGTGCATGATCAGTCACGTGATCAGTGCATGATCAGCCACGTGATCAGTGCATGAGTGCCACGTGATCAGTGCATGATCAGTCACGTGACAGTGCATGATCAGCCACGTGATCAGTGCATGATCAGCCACGTGATCAGTGCATGATAGCCACGTGATCAGTGCATGATCAGCCACGTGATCAGTGCATGATCAGGCACGTGATCAGTGCATGATCAGCCACGTGATCAGTGCATGATAGCCACGTGATCAGTGCATGATCAGTCACGTGATCAGTGCATGATCAGTCACGTGATCAGTGCATGATCAGCCACGTGATCAGTGCATGATAGCCACGTGATCAGTGCATGATCAGTCACGTGATCAGTGCATGATCAGCCACGTGATCAGTGCATGATCAGTCACGTGATCAGTGCATGATCAGCCACGTGATCAGTGCATGATAGCCACGTGATCAGTGCATGATCAGTCACGTGATCAGTGCATGATCAGTCACGTGATCAGTGCATGATCAGCCACGTGATCAGTGCATGATCAGCCACGTGATCAGTGCATGATCAGTCACGTGATCAGTGCATGATCAGTCACGTGATCAGTGCATGATCAGCCACGTGATCAGTGCATGATCAGTCATGTGATCAGTGCATGATAGCCCGTGATCAGTGCATGATCAGTCACGTGATCAGTGCATGATCAGCCACGTGATCAGTGCATGATAGCCACGTGATCAGTGCATGATCAGTCACGTGATCAGTGCATGATCAGCCACGTGATCAGTGCATGATCAGCCACGTGATCAGTGCATGATCAGTCACGTGATCAGTGCATGATCAGCCACGTGATCAGTGCATGATAGCCACGTGATCAGTGCATGATCAGTCACGTGATCAGTGTATGATCAGCCACGTGATCAGTGCATGCTCAGTCACGTGATCAGGGCCTGCTGAGCTGCGTGATTACTGTCTGCTCATCTGCTTGACAATTGCCAGCTGAGCTGCACGATTCCTGCCTGTCATCTGCTTGACAATTGCCAGCTGTGCTGCATAATTCCTGCCTGCTCAGCTGCTTGATTATTGCCAGCTGAGCAGCATGATTTCTCACAGCTGAGTTCCATGATTATTGCCTGCTGACTGATTCGTGCCTACTCAGCTCTTTGTTCATTGCCTCCAGAGGCACATGATCAGTGTATGACACCAAACATGATCAGTGCATGATCAGTCACATGATCAGTGCATGATAAGCCACGTGATCAGTGCATGATCAGTTACGTGATCAGTGCATGATCAGTCACGTGATCAGCATGGTAGGTGTGATCAGTGCATGATCAGCCACGTGATCAGTGCATGATAGCCACGTGATCAGTGCATGATCAGTCACGTGATCAGTGCATGATCAGCCACGTGATCAGTGCATGATCAGCCACGTGATCAGTGCATGATCAGTCACGTGATCAGTGCATGGTAGCCACGTGATCAGTGCATGATAGCCACGTGATCAGTGCATGATCAGTCACGTGATCAGTGATGATCAGCCACGTGAACAGTGCATGCTCAGTCACGTGATCAGGGCCTGCTGAGCTGCGTGATTACTGTCTGCTCATCTGCTTGACAATTGCCAGCTGAGCTGCACGATTCCTGCCTGTCATCTGCTTGACAATTGCCAGCTGTGCTGCGTAATTCCTGCCTGCTCAGCTGCTTGATTATTGCCAGCTGAGCAGCATGATTTCTCAGAGCTGAGTTCCATGATTATAGCCTGCTGACTGTTTCGTGCCTACTCAGCTCTATATTCATTGCCTCCAGAGGCACATGATCAGTGTATGATAGCAAACATGATCAGTGCATGATCAGTCACATGATCAGTGCATGATAAGCCACGTGATCAGTGCATGATCAGTCACGTGATCAGTGCATGATCAGTCACGTGATCAGTGCATGGTAGCTGCGTGATCAGTGCATGATCAGCCACGTGATCAGTGCATGATAGCCACGTGATCAGTGCATGATCAGTCACGTGATCAGTGCATGATAGCCACGTGATCAGTGCATGATCAGCCACGTGATCAGTGCATGATCAGTCACGTGATCAGTGCATGATAGCCACGTGATCAGTGCATGATCAGCCACGTGATCAGTGCATGATAGCCACGTGATCAGTGCATGATCAGTCACGTGATCAGTGCATGATCAGTCACGTGATCAGTGCATGATAGCCACGTGATCAGTGCATGATCAGCCACGTGATCAGTGCATGATCAGTCACGTGATCAGTGCATGATAGCCACGTGATCAGTGCATGATCAGTCACGTGATCAGTGCATGATAGCCACGTGATCAGTGCATGATCAGTCACGTGATAGTGTGTGATCAGCCACGTGATCAGTGCATGATGAGCCACGTGATCAGTGCATGATCATTACGTGATCAGTGCATGATCAGTCACGTGACCAGTGCATGGTTGCTACGTGATCAGTGCATGATCAGCCACGTGATCAGTGCATGATAGCCACGTGATCAGTGCATGATCAGTCACGTGATCAGTGCATGATCAGTCACGTGATCAGTGCATGATCATTTACGTGATCAGTGCATGATCAGTCACGTGACAGTATATGGTAGCTACGTGATCATTGCATGATCAGCCACGTGATCAGTGCATGATAGCCACGTGATCAGTGCATGATCAGTTACGTGATCAGTGCATGATCAGCCACGTGATCAGTGCATGAGTGCCACGTGATCAGTGCATGATCAGTCACGTGACAGTGCATGATCAGCCACGTGATCAGTGCATGATCAGCCACGTGATCAGTGCATGATAGCCACGTGATCAGTGCATGATCAGCCACGTGATCAGTGCATGATCAGCCACGTGATCAGTGCATGATCAGCCACGTGATCAGTGCATGATAGCCACGTGATCAGTGCATGATCAGTCACGTGATCAGTGCATGATCAGTCACGTGATCAGTGCATGATCAGCCACGTGATCAGTGCATGATAGCCACGTGATCAGTGCATGATCAGTCACGTGATCAGTGCATGATCAGCCACGTGATCAGTGCATGATCAGCCACGTGATCAGTGCATGATCAGCCACGTGATCAGTGCATGATAGCCACGTGATCAGTGCATGATCAGTCACGTGATCAGTGCATGATCAGTCACGTGATCAGTGCATGATCAGCCACGTGATCAGTGCATGATAGCCACGTGATCAGTGCATGATCAGTCACGTGATCAGTGCATGATCAGCCACGTGATCAGTGCATGATCAGTCACGTGATCAGTGCATGATAGCCCGTGATCAGTGCATGATCAGTCACGTGATCAGTGCATGATCAGCCACGTGATCAGTGCATGATAGCCACGTGATCAGTGCATGATCAGTCACGTGATCAGTGCATGATCAGCCACGTGATCAGTGCATGATCAGCCACGTGATCAGTGCATGATCAGTCACGTGATCAGTGCATGATCAGCCACGTGATCAGTGCATGATAGCCACGTGATCAGTGCATGATCAGTCACGTGATCAGTGTATGATCAGCCACGTGAACAGTGCATGCTCAGTCACGTGATCAGGGCCTGCTGAGCTGCGTGATTACTGTCTGCTCATCTGCTTGACAATTGCCAGCTGAGCTGCACGATTCCTGCCTGTCATCTGCTTGACAATTGCCAGCTGTGCTGCATAATTCCTGCCTGCTCAGCTGCTTGATTATTGCCAGCTGAGCAGCATGATTTCTCAGAGCTGAGTTCCATGATTATTGCCTGCTGACTGTTTCCTGCCTACTCAGCTCTTTGTTCATTGCCTCCAGAGGCACATGATCAGTGTATGATACCAAACATGATCAGCGCATGATCAGTCACATGATCAGTGCATGATAAGCCACGTGATCAGTGCATGATCAGTCACGTGATCAGTGCATGATCAGTCACGTGATCAGTGCATGATAGCCACGTGATCAGTGCATGATCAGCCACGTGATCAGTGCATGATAGCCACGTGATCAGTGCATGATCAGTCACGTGATCAGTGCATGATAGCCGTGATCAGTGCATGATCAGCCACGTGATCAGTGCATGATAGCCACGTGATCAGTGCATGATCAGTCACGTGATCAGTGCATGATCAGCCACGTGATCAGTGCATGATAGCCACGTGATCAGTGCATGATCAGCCACGTGATCAGTGCATGATCAGTCACGTGATCAGTGCATGATCAGCACGTGATCAGTGCATGATCAGCCACGTGATCAGTGCATGATAGCCACGTGATCAGTGCATGATCAGTCACGTGATCAGTGCATGATCAGTCACGTGATCAGTGCATGATCAGTCACGTGATCAGTGCATGATCAGCCACGTGATCAGTGCATGATCAGTCACGTGATCAGTGCATGATAGCCACGTGATCAGTGCATGATCAGCCACGTGATCAGTGCATGATAGCCACGTGATCAGTGCATGATAGCCACGTGATCAGTGCATGATAGCCACGTGATCAGTGCATGATCAGTCACGTGATCAGTGTGATCAGCCACGTGATCAGTGCATGATGAGTCACGTGATCAGTGCATGATCAATTACGTGATCAGTGCATGATCAGTCACGTGATCAGTGCATGGTAGCTACGTGATCAGTGCATGATCAGCCACGTGATCAGTGCATGATAGCCACGTGATCAGTGCATGATCAGTCACGTGATCAGTGCATGATCAGTCACGTGATCAGTGCATGATCAGTTACGTGATCAGTGCATGATCAGTCACGTGACCATGATAGCTACGTGATCAGTGCATGATCAGCCACGTGAAGTGCATGATAGCCACGTGATGTGCATGATCAGTCACGTGATCAGTGCATGATCAGCCACGTGATCAGTGCATGATGCCACGTGATCAGTGCATGATCAGTCACGTGACAGTGTGTGATCAGCCACGTGATCAGTGCATGATCAGCCACGTGATCAGTGCATGATAGCCACGTGATCAGTGCATGATCAGTCACGTGATCAGTGCATGATCAGCCACGTGATCAGTGCATGATCAGCCACGTGATCAGTGCATGATCAGCCACGTGATCAGTGCATGATAGCCACGTGATCAGTGCATGATCAGTCACGTGATCAGTGCATGATCAGTCACGTGATCAGTGCATGATCAGCCACGTGATCAGTGCATGATCAGTCACGTGATCAGTGCATGATAGCTACGTGATCAGTGCATGATCAGCCACGTGATCAGTGCATGATAGCCACGTGATCAGTGCATGATAGCCACGTGATCAGTGCATGATCAGTCACGTGATCAGTGCATGATCAGCCACGTGATCAGTGCATGACAGTCACGTGATCAGTATGATCAGCCACGTGATCAGTGCATGATAGCCACGTGATCAGTGCATGATCAGTCACGTGATCAGTGCATGATCAGCCACGTGATCAGTGCATGATAGCCACGTGATCAGTGCATGATCAGTCACGTGATCAGTGCATGATCAGCCACGTGATCAGTGCATGATAGCCACGTGATCAGTGCATGACAGTCACGTGATCAGTGCATGATCAGTCACGTGATCAGTGCATGATAGCCACGTGATCAGTGCATGATCAGTCACGTGATCAGTGTATGATCAGCCACGTGAACAGTGCATGCTCAGTCACGTGATCAGGGCCTGCTGAGCTGCGTGATTACTGTCTGCTCATCTGCTTGACAATTGCCAGCTGAGCTGCACGATTCCTGCCTGTCATCTGCTTGACAATTGCCAGCTGTGCTGCATAATTCCTGCCTGCTCAGCTGCTTGATTATTGCCAGCTGAGCAGCATGATTTCTCACAGCTGAGTTCCATGATTATTGCCTGCTGACTGATTCGTGCCTACTCAGCTCTTTGTTCATTGCCTCCAGAGGCACATGATCAGTGTATGACACCAAACATGATCAGCGCATGATCAGTCACATGATCAGTGCATGATAAGCCACGTGATCAGTGCATGATCAGTCACGTGATCAGTGCATGATCAGTCACGTGATCAGTGCATGGTAGCTGCGTGATCAGTGCATGATCAGCCACGTGATCAGTGCATGATAGCCACGTGATCAGTGCATGATCAGTCACGTGATCAGTGCATGATCAGCCACGTGATCAGTGCATGATCAGTCACGTGATCAGTGCATGATCAGTCACGTGACCAGTGCATGGTAGCTACGTGATCATTGCATGATCAGCCACGTGATCAGTGCATGATCAGCCACGTGATCAGTGCATGATCAGTCACGTGATCAGTGCATGATCAGCCACGTGATCAGTGCATGATCAGCCACGTGATCAGTGCATGATCAGCCACGTGATCAGTGCATGATATCCACGTGATCAGTGCATGATCAGTCACGTGATCAGTGCATGATCAGCCACGTGATCAGTGCATGATCAGTCACGTGATCAGTGCATGATCAGTCACGTGATCAGTGCATGATCAGTCACGTGATCAGTGCATGATCAGTCACGTGATCAGTGCATGGCAGCTGCGTGATCAGTGCATGATCAGCCACGTGATCAGTGCATGATAGCCACGTGATCAGTGCATGATCAGTCACGTGATCAGTGCATGATCAGCCACGTGATCAGTGCATGATCAGCCACGTGATCAGTGCATGATCAGTCACGTGATCAGTGCATGATCAGCCACGTGATCAGTGCATGATCAGCCACGTGATCAGTGCATGATCAGCCACGTGATCAGTGCATGATCAGCCACGTGATCAGTGCATGATCAGCCACGTGATCAGTGCATGATCAGTCACGTGATCAGTGCATGATCAGTCACGTGATCAGTGCATGATAGCTACGTGATCAGTGCATGATCAGCCACGTGATCAGTGCATGATAGCCACGTGATCAGTGCATGATCAGCCACGTGATCAGTGCATGATCAGTCACGTGATCAGTGCATGATCAGTCACGTGATCAGTGCATGATCAGCCACGTGATCAGTGCATGATCAGCCACGTGATCAGTGCATGATAGCCACGTGATCAGTGCATGATCAGTCACGTGATCAGTGCATGATCAGTCACGTGATCAGTGCATGATCAGCCACGTGATCAGTGCATGTCAGTCATGTGATCAGTGCATGATAGCCCGTGATCAGTGCATGATCAGTCCCGTGATCAGTGCATGATCAGCCACGTGATCAGTGCATGATAGCCACGTGATCAGTGCATGATCAGTCACGTGATCAGTGCATGATCAGCCACGTGATCAGTGCATGATAGCCACGTGATCAGTGCATGATCAGTCACGTGATCAGTGCATGATCAGCCACGTGATCAGTGCATGATAGCCACGTGATCAGTGCATGATCAGTCACGTGATCAGTGTATGATCAGCCACGTGAACAGTGCATGCTCAGTCACGTGATCAGGGCCTGCTGAGCTGCGTGATTACTGTCTGCTCATCTGCTTGACAATTGCCAGCTGAGCTGCACGATTCCTGCCTGTCATCTGCTTGACAATTGCCAGCTGTGCTGCGTAATTCCTGCCTGCTCAGCTGCTTGATTATTGCCAGCTGAGCAGCATGATTTCTCACAGCTGAGTTCCATGATTATTGCCTGCTGACTGTTTCGTGCCTACTCAGCTCTTTGTTCATTGCCTCCAGAGGCACATGATCAGTGTATGATAGCAAACATGATCAGCGCATGATCAGTCACATGATCAGTGCATGATAAGCCACGTGATCAGTGCATGATCAGTCACGTGATCAGTGCATGATCAGTCACGTGATCAGTGCATGATAGCCACGTGATCAGTGCATGATCAGCCACGTGATCAGTGCATGATAGCCACGTGATCAGTGCATGATCAGTCACGTGATCAGTGCATGATCAGCCACGTGATCAGTGCATGATCAGTCACGTGATCAGTGCATGATCATCACGTGATCAGTGCATGATCAGTCACGTGACCAGTACATGTAGCTACGTGATCATTGCATGATCAGCCACGTGAGCAGTGCATGATAGCCACGTGATCAGTGCATGATCAGTCACGTGATCAGTGCATGATCAGTCACGTGATCAGTGCATGATCAGTCACGTGATCAGTGCATGATCAGTCACGTGATCAGTGCATGATAGCCACGTGATCAGTGCATGATCAGCCACGTGATCAGTGCATGATAGCCACGTGATCAGTGCATGATCAGTCACGTGATCAGTGCATGATCAGCCACGTGATCAGTGCATGAGTGCCACGTGATCAGTGCATGATCAGTCACGTGATCAGTGCATGATCAGCCACGTGATCAGTGCATGATCAGCCACGTGATCAGTGCATGATAGCCACGTGATCAGTGCATGATCAGCCACGTGATCAGTGCATGATCAGTCACGTGATCAGTGCATGATCAGCCACGTGATCAGTGCATGATAGCCACGTGATCAGTGCATGATCAGTCACGTGATCAGTGCATGATCAGTCACGTGATCAGTGCATGATCAGCCACGTGATCAGTGCATGATAGCCACGTGATCAGTGCATGATCAGCCACGTGATCAGTGCATGATCAGTCACGTGATCAGTGCATGATCAGCCACGTGATCAGTGCATGATAGCCACGTGATCAGTGCATGATCAGCCACGTGATCAGTGCATGATCAGTCACGTGATCAGTGCATGATCAGCCACGTGATCAGTGCATGATAGCCACGTGATCAGTGCATGATCAGTCACGTGATCAGTGCATGATCAGTCACGTGATCAGTGCATGATCAGCCACGTGATCAGTGCATGATCAGCCACGTGATCAGTGCATGATCAGTCACGTGATCAGTGCATGATCAGTCACGTGATCAGTGCATGATCAGCCACGTGATCAGTGCATGATCAGTCATGTGATCAGTGCATGATAGCCCGTGATCAGTGCATGATCAGTCACGTGATCAGTGCATGATCAGCCACGTGATCAGTGCATGATAGCCACGTGATCAGTGCATGATCAGTCACGTGATCAGTGCATGATCAGCCACGTGATCAGTGCATGATAGCCACGTGATCAGTGCATGATCAGTCACGTGATCAGTGCATGATCAGCCACGTGATCAGTGCATGATAGCCACGTGATCAGTGCATGATCAGTCACGTGATCAGTGTATGATCAGCCACGTGAACAGTGCATGCTCAGTCACGTGATCAGGGCCTGCTGAGCTGCGTGATTACTGTCTGCTCATCTGCTTGACAATTGCCAGCTGAGCTGCACGATTCCTGCCTGTCATCTGCTTGACAATTGCCAGCTGTGCTGCGTAATTCCTGCCTGCTCAGCTGCTTGATTATTGCCAGCTGAGCAGCATGATTTCTCACAGCTGAGTTCCATGATTATTGCCTGCTGACTGTTTCTGCCTACTCAGCTCTTTGTTCATTGCCTCCAGAGGCACATGATCAGTGTATGATACCAAACATGATCAGCGCATGATCAGTCACATGATCAGTGCATGATAAGCCACGTGATCAGTGCATGATCAGTCACGTGATCAGTGCATGATCAGTCATGTGATCAGTGCATGGTAGCTGCGTGATCAGTGCATGATCAGCCACGTGATCAGTGCATGATAGCCACGTGATCAGTGCATGATCAGTCACGTGATCAGTGCATGATAGCACGTGATCAGTGCATGATCAGCCACGTGATCAGTGCATGATAGCCACGTGATCAGTGCATGATCAGTCACGTGATCAGTGCATGATCAGCCACGTGATCAGTGCATGATAGCCACGTGATCAGTGCATGATCAGCCACGTGATCAGTGCATGATCAGTCACGTGATCAGTGCATGATAGCACGTGATCAGTGCATGATCAGCCACGTGATCAGTGCATGATAGCCACGTGATCAGTGCATGATCAGTCACGTGATCAGTGCATGATCAGTCACGTGATCAGTGCATGATCAGTCACGTGATCAGTGCATGATCAGCCACGTGATCAGTGCATGATCAGTCACGTGATCAGTGCATGATAGCCACGTGATCAGTGCATGATCAGCCACGTGATCAGTGCATGATAGCCACGTGATCAGTGCATGATCAGCCACGTGATCAGCCACGTGATCAGTGCATGATCAGTCACGTGATAGTGTGTGATCAGCCACGTGATCAGTGCATGATCAGTCACGTGATCAGTGCATGATCAATTACGTGATCAGTGCATGATCAGTCACGTGACCAGTGCATGGTTGCTACGTGATCAGTGCATGATCAGCCACGTGATCAGTGCATGATAGCCACGTGATCAGTGCATGATCAGTCACGTGATCAGTGCATGATCAGTCACGTGATCAGTGCATGATCATTTACGTGATCAGTGCATGATCAGTCACGTGATCAGTATATGGTAGCTACGTGATCATTGCATGATCAGCCACGTGAGCAGTGCATGATAGCCACGTGATGTGTGCATGATCAGTTACGTGATCAGTGTATGATCAGCCACGTGATCAGTGCATGAGTGCCACGTGATCAGTGCATGATCAGTCACGTGACAGTGTGTGATCAGCCACGTGATCAGTGCATGATCAGCCACGTGATCAGTGCATGATAGCCACGTGATCAGTGCATGATCAGTCACGTGATCAGTGCATGATCAGCCACGTGATCAGTGCATGATCAGACACGTGATCAGTGCATGATCAGCCACGTGATCAGTGCATGATAGCCACGTGATCAGTGCATGATCAGTCACGTGATCAGTGCATGATCAGTCACGTGATCAGTGCATGATCAGCCACGTGATCAGTGCATGATCAGTCACGTGATCAGTGCATGATAGCTACGTGATCAGTGCATGATCAGCCACGTGATCAGTGCATGATAGCCACGTGATCAGTGCATGATAGCCATGTGATCAGTGCATGATCAGTCACGTGATCAGTGCATGATCAGCCACGTGATCAGTGCATGACAGGCACGTGATCAGTATGATCAGCCACGTGATCAGTGCATGATAGCCACGTGATCAGTGCATGATCAGTCACGTGATCAGTGCATGATCAGTCACGTGATCAGTGCATGATCAGCCACGTGATCAGTGCATGATCAGCCACGTGATCAGTGCATGATCAATTACGTGATCAGTGCATGATCAGTCACGTGATCAGTGCATGGTAGCTACGTGATCAGTGCATGATCAGCCACGTGATCAGTGCATGATAGCCACGTGATCAGTGCATGATCAGTCACGTGATCAGTGCATGATCAGTCACGTGATCAGTGCATGATCAGTCACGTGATCAGTGCATGATCAGCCACGTGATCAGTGCATGATCAGTCATGTATCAGTGCATGATAGCACATGATCAGTGCATGATCAGTCCGTGATCAGTGCATGATCAGCCACGTGATCAGTGCATGATAGCCACGTGATCAGTGCATGATCAGTCACGTGATCAGTGCATGATCAGCCACGTGATCAGTGCATGATCAGCCACGTGATCAGTGCATGATCAGCCACGTGATCAGTGCATGATCAGTCACGTGATCAGTGCATGATAGCCACGTGATCAGTGCATGATCAGTCACGTGATCAGTGTATGATCAGCCACGTGAACAGTGCATGCTCAGTCACGTGATCAGGGCCTGCTGAGCTGCGTGATTACTGTCTGCTCATCTGCTTGACAATTGCCAGCTGAGCTGCACGATTCCTGCCTGTCATCTGCTTGACAATTGCCAGCTGTGCTGCATAATTCCTGCCTGCTCAGCTGCTTGATTATTGCCAGCTGAGCAGCATGATTTCTCACAGCTGAGTTCCATGATTATTGCCTGCTGACTGATTCGTGCCTACTCAGCTCTTTGTTCATTGCCTCCAGAGGCACATGATCAGTGTATGATAGCAAACATGATCAGCGCATGATCAGTCACATGATCAATGCATGATAAGCCACGTGATCAGTGCATGATCAGTCACGTGATCAGTGCATGATCAGTCATGTGATCAGTACATGGTAGCTGCGTGATCAGTGCATGATCAGCCACGTGATCAGTGCATGATAGCCACGTGATCAGTGCATGATCAGTCACGTGATCAGTGCATGATCAGCCACGTGATCAGTGCATGATCAGTCACGTGATCAGTGCATGATCAGTCACGTGACCAGTGCATGGTAGCTACGTGATCATTGCATGATCAGCCACGTGATCAGTGCATGATCAGCCACGTGATCAGTGCATGATCAGTCACGTGATCAGTGCATGATCAGCCACGTGATCAGTGCATGATCAGCCACGTGATCAGTGCATGATCAGCCACGTGATCAGTGCATGATAGCCACGTGATCAGTGCATGATCAGTCACGTGATCAGTGCATGATCAGCCACGTGATCAGTGCATGATCAGTCACGTGATCAGTGCATGATCAGTCACGTGATCAGTGCATGATCAGTCACGTGATCAGTGCATGATCAGTCACGTGATCAGTGCATGGCAGCTGCATGATCAGTGCATGATCAGCCACGTGATCAGTGCATGATAGCCACGTGATCAGTGCATGATCAGTCACGTGATCAGTGCATGATCAGCCACGTGATCAGTGCATGATCAGTCACGTGATCAGTGCATGATCAGTCACGTGATCAGTGCATGATCAGCCACGTGATCAGTGCATGATCAGTCACGTGATCAGTGCATGATCAGCCACGTGATCAGTGCATGATAGCCACGTGATCAGTGCATGATCAGCCACGTGATCAGTGCATGATCAGTCACGTGATCAGTGCATGATCAGTCACGTGATCAGTGCATGATAGCCACGTGATCAGTGCATGATCAGCCACGTGATCAGTGCATGATAGCCACGTGATCAGTGCATGATCAGTCACGTGATCAGTGCATGATCAGTCACGTGATCAGTGCATGATAGCCACGTGATCAGTGCATGATCAGCCACGTGATCAGTGCATGATCAGTCACGTGATCAGTGCATGATAGCACGTGATCAGTGCATGATCAGCCACGTGATCAGTGCATGATAGCCACGTGATCAGTGCATGATCAGTCACGTGATAGTGTGTGATCAGCCACGTGATCAGTGCATGATCAGTCACGTGATCAGTGCATGATCATTACGTGATCAGTGCATGATCAGTCACGTGACCAGTGCATGATTGCTACGTGATCAGTGCATGATCAGCCACGTGATCAGTGCATGATAGCCACGTGATCAGTGCATGATCAGTCACGTGATCAGTGCATGATCAGTCACGTGATCAGTGCATGATCAGTTACGTGATCAGTGCATGATCAGTCACGTGATCAGTGCATGGTAGCTACGTGATCAGTGCATGATCAGCCACGTGATCAGTGCATGATAGCCACGTGATCAGTGCATGATCAGTCACGTGATCAGTGCATGATCAGCCACGTGATCAGTGCATGAGTGCCACGTGATCAGTGCATGATCAGTCACGTGACAGTGCATGATCAGCCACGTGATCAGTGCATGATCAGCCACGTGATCAGTGCATGATAGCCACGTGATCAGTGCATGATCAGCCACGTGATCAGTGCATGATCAGTCACGTGATCAGTGCATGATCAGCCACGTGATCAGTGCATGATAGCCACGTGATCAGTGCATGATCAGTCACGTGATCAGTGCATGATCAGTCACGTGATCAGTGCATGATAGCCACGTGATCAGTGCATGATAGCCACGTGATCAGTGCATGATCAGCCACGTGATCAGTGCATGATCAGTCACGTGATCAGTGCATGATCAGCCACGTGATCAGTGCATGATAGCCACGTGATCAGTGCATGATCAGCCACGTGATCAGTGCATGATCAGTCACGTGATCAGTGCATGATCAGCCACGTGATCAGTGCATGATAGCCACGTGATCAGTGCATGATCAGTCACGTGATCAGTGCATGATCAGTCACGTGATCAGTGCATGATCAGCCACGTGATCAGTGCATGATCAGCCACGTGATCAGTGCATGATCAGTCACGTGATCAGTGCATGATCAGTCACGTGATCAGTGCATGATCAGCCACGTGATCAGTGCATGATCAGTCACGTGATCAGTGCATGATAGCACGTGATCAGTGCATGATCAGTCACGTGATCAGTGCATGATCAGCCACGTGATCAGTGCATGATAGCCACGTGATCAGTGCATGATCAGTCACGTGATCAGTGCATGATCAGCCACGTGATCAGTGCATGATCAGCCACGTGATCAGTGCATGATCAGTCACGTGATCAGTGCATGATCAGCCACGTGATCAGTGCATGATAGCCACGTGATCAGTGCATGATCAGTCACGTGATCAGTGTATGATCAGCCACGTGAACAGTGCATGCTCAGTCACGTGATCAGGGCCTGCTGAGCTGCGTGATTACTGTCTGCTCATCTGCTTGACAATTGCCAGCTGAGCTGCACGATTCCTGCCTGTCATCTGCTTGACAATTGCCAGCTGTGCTGCGTAATTCCTGCCTGCTCAGCTGCTTGATTATTGCCAGCTGAGCAGCATGATTCCTCACAGCTGAGTTCCATGATTATTGCCTGCTGACTGATTCGTGCCTACTCAGCTCTTTGTTTATTGCCTCCAGAGGCACATGATCAGTGTATGATAGCAAACATGATCAGCACATGATCAGTCACATGATCAGTGCATGATAAGCCACGTGATCAGTGCATGATCAGTCACGTGATCAGTGCATGATCAGTCATGTGATCAGTGCATGATAGCTGCGTGATCAGTGCATGATCAGCCACGTGATCAGTGCATGATAGCCACGTGATCAGTGCATGATCAGTCACGTGATCAGTGCATGATAGCACGTGATCAGTGCATGATCAGCCACGTGATCAGTGCATGATAGCCACGTGATCAGTGCATGATCAGTCACGTGATCAGTGCATGATCAGCCACGTGATCAGTGCATGTAGCCACGTGATCAGTGCATGATCAGCCACGTGATCAGTGCATGATCAGTCACGTGATCAGTGCATGATAGCTACGTGATCAGTGCATGATCAGCCACGTGATCAGTGCATGATAGCCACGTGATCAGTGCATGATCAGTCACGTGATCAGTGCATGATCAGTCACGTGATCAGTGCATGATCAGTCACGTGATCAGTGCATGATCAGCCACGTGATCAGTGCATGATCAGTCACGTGATCAGTGCATGATAGCCACGTGATCAGTGCATGATCAGCCACGTGATCAGTGCATGATAGCCACGTGATCAGTGCATGATCAGTCACGTGATCAGTGCATGATCAGCCACGTGATCAGTGCATGATAGCCACGTGATCAGTGCATGATCAGTCACGTGATACGTGTGATCAGCCACGTGATCAGTGCATGATGAGCCACGTGATCAGTGCATGATCAATTACGTGATCAGTGCATGATCAGTCACGTGATCAGTACATGGTTGCTACGTGATCAGTGCATGATCAGCCACGTGATCAGTGCATGATAGCCACGTGATCAGTGCATGATCAGTCACGTGATCAGTGCATGATCAGTCACGTGATCAGTGCATGATCATTTACGTGATCAGTGCATGATCAGTCACGTGACCAGTATATGGTAGCTACGTGATCATTGCATGATCAGCCACGTGAGCAGTGCATGATAGCCACGTGATGTGCATGATCAGTTACGTGAGCAGTGTATGATCAGCCACGTGATCAGTGCATGAGTGCCACGTGATCAGTGCATGATCAGTCACGTGACAGTGTGTGATCAGCCACGTGATCAGTGCATGATCAGCCACGTGATCAGTGCATGATAGCCACGTGATCAGTGCATGATCAGTTACGTGATCAGTGTATGATCAGCCACGTGATCAGTGCATGATCAGACACGTGATCAGTGTATGATCAGCCACGTGATCAGTGCATGATATCCACGTGATCAGTGCATGATCAGTCACGTGATCAGTGCATGATCAGTCACGTGATCAGTGCATGATCAGCCACGTGATCAGTGCATGATCAGTCACGTGATCAGTGCATGATAGCTACGTGATCAGTGCATGATCAGCCACGTGATCAGTGCATGATAGCCACGTGATCAGTGCATGATAGCCACGTGATCAGTGCATGATCAGTCACGTGATCAGTGCATGATCAGCCACGTGATCAGTGCATGATCAGGCACGTGATCAGTATGATCAGCCACGTGATCAGTGCATGATAGCCACGTGATCAGTGCATGATCAGTCACGTGATCAGTGCATGATCAGTCACGTGATCAGTGCATGATCAGCCACGTGATCAGTGCATGATCAGCCACGTGATCAGTGCATGATCAGTCACGTGATCAGTGCATGATCAGTCACGTGATCAGTGCATGATAGCTACGTGATCAGTGCATGATCAGCCACGTGATCAGTGCATGATAGCCACGTGATCAGTGCATGATCAGCCACGTGATCAGTGCATGATCAGTCACGTGATCAGTGCATGATCAGTCACGTGATCAGTGCATGATCAGCCACGTGATCAGTGCATGATCAGTCATGTGATCAGTGCATGATAGCACGTGATCAGTGCATGATCAGTCCGTGATCAGTGCATGATCAGCCACGTGATCAGTGCATGATAGCCACGTGATCAGTGCATGATCAGTCACGTGATCAGTGCATGATCAGCCACGTGATCAGTGCATGATCAGCCACGTGAT
Organism: Bos javanicus; assembly: GCF_032452875.1. Taxonomy (NCBI): domain Eukaryota; kingdom Metazoa; phylum Chordata; class Mammalia; order Artiodactyla; family Bovidae; genus Bos; species Bos javanicus. Next base: position 37,341 of record NW_026894769.1, on the reverse strand, counting down.
CAGTGCATGACAGCCACGTGATCAGTGCATGATCAGTCACGTGATCAGTGCATGATAGCCACGTGATCAGTGCATGATCAGTCACGTGATCAGTGTATGATCAGCCACGTGAACAGTGCATGCTCAGTCACGTGATCAGGGCCTGCTGAGCTGCGTGATTACTGTCTGCTCATCTGCTTGACAATTGCCAGCTGAGCTGCACGATTCCTGCCTGTCATCTGCTTGACAATTGCCAGCTGTGCTGCATAATTCCTGCCTGCTCAGCTGCTTGATTATTGCCAGCTGAGCAGCATGATTTCTCACAGCTGAGTTCCATGATTATTGCCTGCTGACTGATTCGTGCCTACTCAGCTCTTTGTTCATTGCCTCCAGAGGCACATGATCAGTGTATGATACCAAACATGATCAGCGCATGATCAGTCACATGATCAATGCATGATAAGCCACGTGATCAGTGCATGATCAGTTACGTGATCAGTGCATGATCAGTCACGTGATCAGTGCATGGTAGCTGCGTGATCAGTGCATGATCAGCCACGTGATCAGTGCATGATAGCCACGTGATCAGTGCATGATCAGTCACGTGATCAGTGCATGATCAGCCACGTGATCAGTGCATGATCAGTCACGTGATCAGTGCATGATCAGTCACGTGATCAGTGCATGGTAGCTACGTGATCATTGCATGATCAGCCACGTGATCAGTGCATGATCAGCCACGTGATCAGTGCATGATCAGTCACGTGATCAGTGCATGATCAGCCACGTGATCAGTGCATGATCAGTCACGTGATCAGTGCATGATCAGCCACGTGATCAGTGCATGATAGCCACGTGATCAGTGCATGATCAGTCACGTGATCAGTGCATGATCAGCCACGTGATCAGTGCATGATCAGTCACGTGATCAGTGCATGATCAGTCACGTGATCAGTGCATGATCAGTCACGTGATCAGTGCATGATCAGTCACGTGATCAGTGCATGGCAGCTGCGTGATCAGTGCATGATCAGCCACGTGATCAGTGCATGATAGCCACGTGATCAGTGCATGATCAGTCACGTGATCAGTGCATGATCAGCCACGTGATCAGTGCATGATCAATTACGTGATCAGTGCATGATCAGTCACGTGATCAGTGCATGATAGCTACGTGATCAGTGCATGATCAGCCACGTGATCAGTGCATGATAGCCACGTGATCAGTGCATGATAGCCACGTGATCAGTGCATGATCAGTCACGTGATAGTGTGATCAGCCACGTGATCAGTGCATGATAGCCACGTGATCAGTGCATGATAGCCACGTGATCAGTGCATGATCAGTCACGTGATAGTGTGTGATCAGCCACGTGATCAGTGCATGATGAGTCACGTGATCAGTGCATGATCATTACGTGATCAGTGCATGATCAGTCACGTGACCAGTACATGGTTGCTACGTGATCATTGCATGATCAGCCACGTGATCAGTGCATGATAGCCACGTGATCAGTGCATGATCAGTCACGTGATCAGTGCATGATCAGTCACGTGATCAGTGCATGATCATTTACGTGATCAGTGCATGATCAGTCACGTGACCAGTATATGGTAGCTACGTGATCATTGCATGATCAGCCACGTGATCAGTGCATGATAGCCACGTGATCAGTGCATGATCAGTTACGTGATCAGTGTATGATCAGCCACGTGATCAGTGCATGAGTGCCACGTGATCAGTGCATGATCAGTCACGTGACAGTGCATGATCAGCCACGTGATCAGTGCATGATCAGCCACGTGATCAGTGCATGATAGCCACGTGATCAGTGCATGATCAGCCACGTGATCAGTGCATGATCAGCCACGTGATCAGTGCATGATCAGCCACGTGATCAGTGCATGATAGCCACGTGATCAGTGCATGATCAGTCACGTGATCAGTGCATGATCAGCCACGTGATCAGTGCATGATAGCCACGTGATCAGTGCATGATCAGTCACGTGATCAGTGCATGATCAGCCACGTGATCAGTGCATGATCAGTCACGTGATCAGTGCATGATCAGCCACGTGATCAGTGCATGATAGCCACGTGATCAGTGCATGATCAGTCACGTGATCAGTGCATGATCAGTCACGTGATCAGTGCATGATCAGCCACGTGATCAGTGCATGATAGCCACGTGATCAGTGCATGATCAGTCACGTGATCAGTGCATGATCAGTCACGTGATCAGTGCATGATCAGCCACGTGATCAGTGCATGATCAGTCACGTGATCAGTGCATGATAGCCCGTGATCAGTGCATGATCAGTCACGTGATCAGTGCATGATCAGCCACGTGATCAGTGCATGATAGCCACGTGATCAGTGCATGATCAGTCACGTGATCAGTGCATGATCAGCCACGTGATCAGTGCATGATCAGCCACGTGATCAGTGCATGATCAGTCACGTGATCAGTGCATGATCAGCCACGTGATCAGTGCATGATAGCCACGTGATCAGTGCATGATCAGTCACGTGATCAGTGTATGATCAGCCACGTGAACAGTGCATGCTCAGTCACGTGATCAGGGCCTGCTGAGCTGCGTGATTACTGTCTGCTCATCTGCTTGACAATTGCCAGCTGAGCTGCACGATTCCTGCCTGTCATCTGCTTGACAATTGCCAGCTGTGCTGCGTAATTCCTGCCTGCTCAGCTGCTTGATTATTGCCAGCTGAGCAGCATGATTTCTCACAGCTGAGTTCCATGATTATTGCCTGCTGACTGATTCGTGCCTACTCAGCTCTTTGTTCATTGCCTCCAGAGGCACATGATCAGTGTATGACACCAAACATGATCAGCGCATGATCAGTCACATGATCAGTGCATGATAAGCCACGTGATCAGTGCATGATCAGTCACGTGATCAGTGCATGATCAGTCACGTGATCAGTGCATGGTAGCTGCGTGATCAGTGCATGATCAGCCACGTGATCAGTGCATGATAGCCACGTGATCAGTGCATGATCAGTCACGTGATCAGTGCATGATAGCCACGTGATCAGTGCATGATCAGCCACGTGATCAGTGCATGATCAGTCACGTGATCAGTGCATGATAGCACGTGATCAGTGCATGATCAGCCACGTGATCAGTGCATGATAGCCACGTGATCAGTGCATGATCAGTCACGTGATCAGTGCATGATCAGTCACGTGATCAGTGCATGATAGCCACGTGATCAGTGCATGATCAGCCACGTGATCAGTGCATGATCAGTCACGTGATCAGTGCATGATAGCCACGTGATCAGTGCATGATCAGCCACGTGATCAGTGCATGATAGCCACGTGATCAGTGCATGATCAGTCACGTGATAGTGTGTGATCAGCCACGTGATCAGTGCATGATGAGCCACGTGATCAGTGCATGATCATTACGTGATCAGTGCATGATCAGTCACGTGACCAGCATGGTTGCTACGTGATCAGTGCATGATCAGCCACGTGATCAGTGCATGATAGCCACGTGATCAGTGCATGATCAGTCACGTGATCAGTGCATGATCAGTCACGTGATCAGTGCATGATCATTTACGTGATCAGTGCATGATCAGTCACGTGACCAGTATATGGTAGCCACGTGATCATTGCATGATCAGCCACGTGATCAGTGCATGATAGCCACGTGATCAGTGCATGATCAGTCACGTGATCAGTGTATGATCAGCCACGTGATCAGTGCATGAGTGCCACGTGATCAGTGCATGATCAGTCACGTGACAGTGCATGATCAGCCACGTGATCAGTGCATGATCAGCCACGTGATCAGTGCATGATAGCCACGTGATCAGTGCATGATCAGCCACGTGATCAGTGCATGATCAGCCACGTGATCAGTGCATGATCAGCCACGTGATCAGTGCATGATAGCCACGTGATCAGTGCATGATCAGTCACGTGATCAGTGCATGATCAGTCACGTGATCAGTGCATGATCAGCCACGTGATCAGTGCATGATCAGCCACGTGATCAGTGCATGATCAGTCACGTGATCAGTGCATGATCAGCCACGTGATCAGTGCATGATCAGTCACGTGATCAGTGCATGATCAGCCACGTGATCAGTGCATGATAGCCACGTGATCAGTGCATGATAGCCACGTGATCAGTGCATGATCAGTCACGTGATCAGTGCATGATCATTCACGTGACCAGTACATGGTAGCATGATCATTGCATGATCAGCCACGTGATCAGTGCATGATAGCCACGTGATCAGTGCATGATCAGTCACGTGATCAGTGCATGATCAGTCACGTGATCAGTACATGGTATCTGCGTGATCATGCATGATCAGCCACGTGATCAGTGCATGATAGCCACGTGATCAGTGCATGATCAGTCACGTGATCAGTGCATGATCAGTCACGTGATCAGTGCATGATCAGCCACGTGATCAGTGCATGATCAGGCACGTGATCAGTGCATGATCAGCCACGTGATCAGTGCATGATAGCCACGTGATCAGTGCATGATCAGTCACGTGATCAGTGCATGATCAGTCACGTGATCAGTGCATGATCAGTCACGTGATCAGTGCATGATCAGCCACGTGATCAGTGCATGATCAGTCACGTGATCAGTGCATGATCAGTCACGTGACCAGTACATGGTAGCTACGTGATCAGTGCATGATCAGCCACGTGATCAGTGCATGATAGCCACGTGATCAGTGCATGATCAGCCACGTGATCAGTGCATGATCAGTCACGTGATCAGTGCATGATCAGTCACGTGATCAGTGCATGATCAGCCACGTGATCAGTGCATGATCAGTCATGTATCAGTGCATGATAGCACGTGATCAGTGCATGATCAGTCCGTGATCAGTGCATGATCAGCCACGTGATCAGTGCATGATAGCCACGTGATCAGTGCATGATCAGTCACGTGATCAGTGCATGATCAGCCACGTGATCAGTGCATGATCAGCCACGTGATCAGTGCATGACAGCCACGTGATCAGTGCATGATCAGCCACGTGATCAGTGCATGATAGCCACGTGATCAGTGCATGATCAGTCACGTGATCAGTGTATGATCAGCCACGTGAACAGTGCATGCTCAGTCACGTGATCAGGGCCTGCTGAGCTGCGTGATTACTGTCTGCTCATCTGCTTGACAATTGCCAGCTGAGCTGCACGATTCCTGCCTGTCATCTGCTTGACAATTGCCAGCTGTGCTGCATAATTCCTGCCTGCTCAGCTGCTTGATTATTGCCAGCTGAGCAGCATGATTCCTCACAGCTGAGTTCCATGATTATTGCCTGCTGACTGATTCGTGCCTACTCAGCTCTTTGTTCATTGCCTCCAGAGGCACATGATCAGTGTATGATAGCAAACATGATCAGCGCATGATCAGTCACATGATCAGTGCATGATAAGCCACGTGATCAGTGCATGATCAGTCACGTGATCAGTGCATGATCAGTCACGTGATCAGTGCATGGTAGCTGCGTGATCAGTGCATGATCAGCCACGTGATCAGTGCATGATAGCCACGTGATCAGTGCATGATCAGTCACGTGATCAGTGCATGATCAGCCACGTGATCAGTGCATGATCAGTCACGTGATCAGTGCATGATCAGTCACGTGATCAGTGCATGGTAGCTACGTGATCAGTGCATGATCAGCCACGTGATCAGTGCATGATCAGCCACGTGATCAGTGCATGATCAGTCACGTGATCAGTGCATGATCAGCCACGTGATCAGTGCATGATCAGCCACGTGATCAGTGCATGATCAGCCACGTGATCAGTGCATGATAGCCACGTGATCAGTGCATGATCAGTCACGTGATCAGTGCATGATCAGCCACGTGATCAGTGCATGATCAGTCACGTGATCAGTGCATGATCAGCCACGTGATCAGTGCATGATCAGTCACGTGATCAGTGCATGATCAGTCACGTGATCAGTGCATGGCAGCTGCATGATCAGTGCATGATCAGCCACGTGATCAGTGCATGATAGCCACGTGATCAGTGCATGATCAGTCACGTGATCAGTGCATGATCAGCCACGTGATCAGTGCATGATCAGCCACGTGATCAGTGCATGATCAGTCACGTGATCAGTGCATGATCAGCCACGTGATCAGTGCATGATCAGTCACGTGATCAGTGCATGATCAGCCACGTGATCAGTGCATGATCAGCCACGTGATCAGTGCATGATCAGCCACGTGATCAGTGCATGATCAGTCACGTGATCAGTGCATGATCAGTCACGTGATCAGTGCATGATAGCCACGTGATCAGTGCATGATCAGCCACGTGATCAGTGCATGATAGCCACGTGATCAGTGCATGATCAGCCACGTGATCAGTGCATGATCAGTCACGTGATCAGTGCATGATCAGCCACGTGATCAGTGCATGATAGCCACGTGATCAGTGCATGATAGCCACGTGATCAGTGCATGATCAGTCACGTGATAGTGTGTGATCAGCCACGTGATCAGTGCATGATCAGTCACGTGATCAGTGCATGATCATTACGTGATCAGTGCATGATCAGTCACGTGACAGTGCATGGTTGCTACGTGATCAGTGCATGATCAGCCACGTGATCAGTGCATGATAGCCACGTGATCAGTGCATGATCAGTCACGTGATCAGTGCATGATCAGTCACGTGATCAGTGCATGATCAGTTACGTGATCAGTGCATGATCAGTCACGTGACCAGTACATGGTAGCTACGTGATCATTGCATGATCAGCCACGTGATCAGTGCATGATAGCCACGTGATCAGTGCATGATCAGTCACGTGATCAGTGCATGATCAGCCACGTGATCAGTGCATGAGCCACGTGATCAGTGCATGATCAGTCACGTGACAGTGCATGATCAGCCACGTGATCAGTGCATGATCAGCCACGTGATCAGTGCATGATAGCCACGTGATCAGTGCATGATCAGCCACGTGATCAGTGCATGATCAGTCACGTGATCAGTGCATGATCAGCCACGTGATCAGTGCATGATAGCCACGTGATCAGTGCATGATCAGTCACGTGATCAGTGCATGATCAGCCACGTGATCAGTGCATGATCAGCCACGTGATCAGTGCATGATCAGTCACGTGATCAGTGCATGATCAGCCACGTGATCAGTGCATGATCAGCCACGTGATCAGTGCATGATCAGCCACGTGATCAGTGCATGATAGCCACGTGATCAGTGCATGATCAGTCACGTGATCAGTGCATGATCAGTCACGTGATCAGTGCATGATCAGCCACGTGATCAGTGCATGATAGCCACGTGATCAGTGCATGATCAGTCACGTGATCAGTGCATGATCAGTCACGTGATCAGTGCATGATCAGCCACGTGATCAGTGCATGATCAGTCACGTGATCAGTGCATGATAGCCCGTGATCAGTGCATGATCAGTCACGTGATGTGCATGATCAGCCACGTGATCAGTGCATGATAGCCACGTGATCAGTGCATGATCAGTCACGTGATCAGTGCATGATCAGCCACGTGATCAGTGCATGATCAGCCACGTGATCAGTGCATGATCAGTCACGTGATCAGTGCATGATCAGCCACGTGATCAGTGCATGATAGCCACGTGATCAGTGCATGATCAGTCACGTGATCAGTGTATGATCAGCCACGTGAACAGTGCATGCTCAGTCACGTGATCAGGGCCTGCTGAGCTGCGTGATTACTGTCTGCTCATCTGCTTGACAATTGCCAGCTGAGCTGCACGATTCCTGCCTGTCATCTGCTTGACAATTGCCAGCTGTGCTGCGTAATTCCTGCCTGCTCAGCTGCTTGATTATTGCCAGCTGAGCAGCATGATTTCTCACAGCTGAGTTCCATGATTATTGCCTGCTGACTGTTTCGTGCCTACTCAGCTCTTTGTTCATTGCCTCCAGAGGCACATGATCAGTGTATGATACCAAACATGATCAGCGCATGATCAGTCACATGATCAGTGCATGATAAGCCACGTGATCAGTGCATGATCAGTCACGTGATCAGTGCATGATCAGTCATGTGATCAGTGCATGATAGCCACGTGATCAGTGCATGATCAGCCACGTGATCAGTGCATGATAGCCACGTGATCAGTGCATGATCAGTCACGTGATCAGTGCATGATCAGCCACGTGATCAGTGCATGATCAGCCACGTGATCAGTGCATGATCATCACGTGATCAGTGCATGATCAGTCACGTGACCAGTACATGGTAGCTACGTGATCATTGCATGATCAGCCACGTGATCAGTGCATGATAGCCACGTGATCAGTGCATGATCAGTCACGTGATCAGTGCATGATCAGTCACGTGATCAGTGCATGATCAGCCACGTGATCAGTGCATGATCAGTCACGTGATCAGTGCATGATAGCCACGTGATCAGTGCATGATCAGCCACGTGATCAGTGCATGATAGCCACGTGATCAGTGCATGATCAGTCACGTGATCAGTGCATGATCAGCCACGTGATCAGTGCATGATGCCACGTGATCAGTGCATGATCAGTCACGTGATCAGTGCATGATCAGCCACGTGATCAGTGCATGATCAGCCACGTGATCAGTGCATGATAGCCACGTGATCAGTGCATGATCAGCCACGTGATCAGTGCATGATCAGTCACGTGATCAGTGCATGATCAGCCACGTGATCAGTGCATGATAGCCACGTGATCAGTGCATGATCAGTCACGTGATCAGTGCATGATCAGTCACGTGATCAGTGCATGATAGCCACGTGATCAGTGCATGATAGCCACGTGATCAGTGCATGATCAGCCACGTGATCAGTGCATGATCAGTCACGTGATCAGTGCATGATCAGCCACGTGATCAGTGCATGATAGCCACGTGATCAGTGCATGATCAGCCACGTGATCAGTGCATGATCAGTCACGTGATCAGTGCATGATCAGCCACGTGATCAGTGCATGATAGCCACGTGATCAGTGCATGATCAGTCACGTGATCAGTGCATGATCAGTCACGTGATCAGTGCATGATCAGCCACGTGATCAGTGCATGATAGCCACGTGATCAGTGCATGATCAGTCACGTGATCAGTGCATGATCAGTCACGTGATCAGTGCATGATCAGCCACGTGATCAGTGCATGATCAGTCATGTGATCAGTGCATGATAGCCCGTGATCAGTGCATGATCAGTCACGTGATCAGTGCATGATCAGCCACGTGATCAGTGCATGATCAGCCACGTGATCAGTGCATGATCAGTCACGTGATCAGTGCATGATCAGCCACGTGATCAGTGCATGATCAGCCACGTGATCAGTGCATGATCAGTCACGTGATCAGTGCATGATCAGCCACGTGATCAGTGCATGATAGCCACGTGATCAGTGCATGATCAGTCACGTGATCAGTGTATGATCAGCCACGTGAACAGTGCATGCTCAGTCACGTGATCAGGGCCTGCTGAGCTGCGTGATTACTGTCTGCTCATCTGCTTGACAATTGCCAGCTGAGCTGCACGATTCCTGCCTGTCATCTGCTTGACAATTGCCAGCTGTGCTGCGTAATTCCTGCCTGCTCAGCTGCTTGATTATTGCCAGCTGAGCAGCATGATTTCTCACAGCTGAGTTCCATGATTATTGCCTGCTGACTGATTCGTGCCTACTCAGCTCTTTGTTTATTGCCTCCAGAGGCACATGATCAGTGTATGATAGCAAACATGATCAGCGCATGATCAGTCACATGATCAGTGCATGATAAGCCACGTGATCAGTGCATGATCAGTCACGTGATCAGTGCATGATCAGTCACGTGATCAGTGCATGATAGCTGCGTGATCAGTGCATGATCAGCCACGTGATCAGTGCATGATAGCCACGTGATCAGTGCATGATCAGTCACGTGATCAGTGCATGATAGCCACGTGATCAGTGCATGATCAGCCACGTGATCAGTGCATGATCAGTCACGTGATCAGTGCATGATAGCTACGTGATCAGTGCATGATCAGCCACGTGATCAGTGCATGATAGCCACGTGATCAGTGCATGATCAGTCACGTGATCAGTGCATGATCAGTCACGTGATCAGTGCATGATAGCCACGTGATCAGTGCATGATCAGCCACGTGATCAGTGCATGATCAGTCACGTGATCAGTGCATGATAGCCACGTGATCAGTGCATGATCAGCCACGTGATCAGTGCATGATAGCCACGTGATCAGTGCATGATCAGTCACGTGATCAGTGTGTGATCAGCCACGTGATCAGTGCATGATGAGCCACGTGATCAGTGCATGATCATTACGTGATCAGTGCATGATCAGTCACGTGACCAGTGCATGGAGCTACGTGATCAGTGCATGATCAGCCACGTGATCAGTGCATGATAGCCACGTGATCAGTGCATGATCAGTCACGTGATCAGTGCATGATCAGTCACGTGATCAGTGCATGATCATTTACGTGATCAGTGCATGATCAGTCACGTGACCAGTATATGGTAGCTACGTGATCATTGCATGATCAGCCACGTGATCAGTGCATGATAGCCACGTGATCAGTGCATGATCAGTCACGTGATCAGTGCATGATCAGCCACGTGATCAGTGCATGAGTGCCACGTGATCAGTGCATGATCAGTCACGTGACAGTGCATGATCAGCCACGTGATCAGTGCATGATCAGCCACGTGATCAGTGCATGATAGCCACGTGATCAGTGCATGATCAGCCACGTGATCAGTGCATGATCAGTCACGTGATCAGTGCATGATCAGCCACGTGATCAGTGCATGATAGCCACGTGATCAGTGCATGATCAGTCACGTGATCAGTGCATGATCAGTCACGTGATCAGTGCATGATCAGCCACGTGATCAGTGCATGATAGCCACGTGATCAGTGCATGATCAGCCACGTGATCAGTGCATGATCAGTCACGTGATCAGTGCATGATCAGCCACGTGATCAGTGCATGATAGCCACGTGATCAGTGCATGATCAGCCACGTGATCAGTGCATGATCAGCCACGTGATCAGTGCATGATCAGCCACGTGATCAGTGCATGATCAGCCACGTGATCAGTGCATGATCAGTCACGTGATCAGTGCATGATCAGTCACGTGATCAGTGCATGATCAGCCACGTGATCAGTGCATGATAGCCACGTGATCAGTGCATGATCAGTCACGTGATCAGTGCATGATCAGTCACGTGATCAGTGCATGATCAGCCACGTGATCAGTGCATGATCAGTCACGTGATCAGTGCATGATAGCACGTGATCAGTGCATGATCAGTCACGTGATCAGTGCATGATCAGCCACGTGATCAGTGCATGATAGCCACGTGATCAGTGCATGATCAGTCACGTGATCAGTGCATGATCAGCCACGTGATCAGTGCATGATCAGCCACGTGATCAGTGCATGATCAGTCACGTGATCAGTGCATGATCAGCCACGTGATCAGTGCATGATAGCCACGTGATCAGTGCATGATCAGTCACGTGATCAGTGTATGATCAGCCACGTGAACAGTGCATGCTCAGTCACGTGATCAGGGCCTGCTGAGCTGCGTGATTACTGTCTGCTCATCTGCTTGACAATTGCCAGCTGAGCTGCACGATTCCTGCCTGTCATCTGCTTGACAATTGCCAGCTGTGCTGCATAATTCCTGCCTGCTCAGCTGCTTGATTATTGCCAGCTGAGCAGCATGATTCCTCACAGCTGAGTTCCATGATTATTGCCTGCTGACTGTTTCGTGCCTACTCAGCTCTTTGTTCATTGCCTCCAGAGGCACATGATCAGTGTATGATAGCAAACATGATCAGCGCATGATCAGTCACATGATCAGTGCATGATAAGCCACGTGATCAGTGCATGATCAGTCACGTGATCAGTGCATGATCAGTCACGTGATCAGTGCATGGTAGCCACGTGATCAGTGCATGATCAGCCACGTGATCAGTGCATGATAGCCACGTGATCAGTGCATGATCAGTCACGTGATCAGTGCATGATAGCCACGTGATCAGTGCATGATCAGCCACGTGATCAGTGCATGATAGCCACGTGATCAGTGCATGATCAGTCACGTGATCAGTGCATGATCAGCCACGTGATCAGTGCATGATAGCCACGTGATCAGTGCATGATCAGCCACGTGATCAGTGCATGATCAGTCACGTGATCAGTGCATGATAGCACGTGATCAGTGCATGATCAGCCACGTGATCAGTGCATGATAGCCACGTGATCAGTGCATGATCAGTCACGTGATCAGTGCATGATCAGTCACGTGATCAGTGCATGATCAGCCACGTGATCAGTGCATGATCAGTCACGTGATCAGTGCATGATCAGTCACGTGATCAGTGCATGATAGCCACGTGATCAGTGCATGATCAGCCACGTGATCAGTGCATGATAGCCACGTGATCAGTGCATGATCAGCCACGTGATCAGTGCATGATCAGCCACGTGATCAGTGCATGATCAGTCACGTGATCAGTGTGTGATCAGCCACGTGATCAGTGCATGATCAGTCACGTGATCAGTGCATGATCAATTACGTGATCAGTGCATGATCAGTCACGTGATCAGTGCATGGTAGCTACGTGATCAGTGCATGATCAGCCACGTGATCAGTGCATGATAGCCACGTGATCAGTGCATGATCAGTCACGTGATCAGTGCATGATCAGTCACGTGATCAGTGCATGATCAGTTACGTGATCAGTGCATGATCAGTCACGTGATCAGTATATGGTAGCTACGTGATCAGTGCATGATCAGCCACGTGATCAGTGCATGATAGCCACGTGATCAGTGCATGATCAGTCACGTGATCAGTGTATGATCAGCCACGTGATCAGTGCATGAGTGCCACGTGATCAGTGCATGATCAGTCACGTGACAGTGTGTGATCAGCCACGTGATCAGTGCATGATCAGCCACGTGATCAGTGCATGATAGCCACGTGATCAGTGCATGATCAGTTACGTGATCAGTGCATGATCAGCCACGTGATCAGTGCATGATCAGACACGTGATCAGTGCATGATCAGCCACGTGATCAGTGCATGATCAGCCACGTGATCAGTGCATGATCAGTCACGTGATCAGTGCATGATCAGTCACGTGATCAGTGCATGATCAGCCACGTGATCAGTGCATGATCAGTCACGTGATCAGTGCATGATAGCTACGTGATCAGTGCATGATCAGCCACGTGATCAGTGCATGATAGCCACGTGATCAGTGCATGATCAGCCACGTGATCAGTGCATGATCAGTCACGTGATCAGTGCATGATCAGCCACGTGATCAGTGCATGACAGCCACGTGATCAGTATGATCAGCCACGTGATCAGTGCATGATAGCCACGTGATCAGTGCATGATCAGTCACGTGATCAGTGCATGATCAGTCACGTGATCAGTGCATGATCAGCCACGTGATCAGTGCATGATCAGCCACGTGATCAGTGCATGATCAATCACGTGATCAGTGCATGATCAGTCACGTGATCAGTGCATGATAGCTACGTGATCAGTGCATGATCAGCCACGTGATCAGTGCATGATAGCCACGTGATCAGTGCATGATCAGCCACGTGATCAGTGCATGATCAGTCACGTGATCAGTGCATGATCAGTCACGTGATCAGTGCATGATCAGCCACGTGATCAGTGCATGATCAGTCATGTGATCAGTGCATGATAGCACGTGATCAGTGCATGATCAGTCCGTGATCAGTGCATGATCAGCCACGTGATCAGTGCATGATAGCCACGTGATCAGTGCATGATCAGTCACGTGATCAGTGCATGATCAGCCACGTGATCAGTGCATGATCAGCCACGTGATCAGTGCATGATCAGCCACGTGATCAGTGCATGATCAGCCACGTGATCAGTGCATGATAGCCACGTGATCAGTGCATGATCAGTCACGTGATCAGTGTATGATCAGCCACGTGAACAGTGCATGCTCAGTCACGTGATCAGGGCCTGCTGAGCTGCGTGATTACTGTCTGCTCATCTGCTTGACAATTGCCAGCTGAGCTGCACGATTCCTGCCTGTCATCTGCTTGACAATTGCCAGCTGTGCTGCATAATTCCTGCCTGCTCAGCTGCTTGATTATTGCCAGCTGAGCAGCATGATTCCTCACAGCTGAGTTCCATGATTATTGCCTGCTGACTGATTCGTGCCTACTCAGCTCTTTGTTCATTGCCTCCAGAGGCACATGATCAGTGTATGATAGCAAACATGATCAGCGCATGATCAGTCACATGATCAGTGCATGATAAGCCACGTGATCAGTGCATGATCAGTCACGTGATCAGTGCATGATCAGTCACGTGATCAGTGCATGATAGCTGCGTGATCAGTGCATGATCAGCCACGTGATCAGTGCATGATAGCCACGTGATCAGTGCATGATCAGTCACGTGATCAGTGCATGATCAGCCACGTGATCAGTGCATGATCAGTCACGTGATCAGTGCATGATCAGTCACGTGATCAGTGCATGATAGCTACGTGATCAGTGCATGATCAGCCACGTGATCAGTGCATGATCAGCCACGTGATCAGTGCATGATCAGCCACGTGATCAGTGCATGATCAGCCACGTGATCAGTGCATGATCAGCCACGTGATCAGTGCATGATCAGCCACGTGATCAGTGCATGATCAGCCACGTGATCAGTGCATGATCCACGTGATCAGTGCATGATCAGTCACGTGATCAGTGCATGATCAGTGATCAGTCATCACGTGATCAGTGCATGATCAGCTGCGTGATCAGTGCATGATCAGCCACGTGATCAGTGCATGATAGCCACGTGATCAGTGCATGATCAGTCACGTGATCAGTGCATGATCAGTCACGTGATCAGTGCATGATAGCCACGTGATCAGTGCATGATCAGCCACGTGATCAGTGCATGATCAGTCACGTGATCAGTGCATGATAGCCACGTGATCAGTGCATGATCAGCCACGTGATCAGTGCATGATAGCCACGTGATCAGTGCATGATCAGTCACGTGATCAGTGCATGATCAGCCACGTGATCAGTGCATGATAGCCACGTGATCAGTGCATGATCAGCCACGTGATCAGTGCATGATCAGTCACGTGATCAGTGCATGATAGCCACGTGATCAGTGCATGATCAGCCACGTGATCAGTGCATGATAGCCACGTGATCAGTGCATGATCAGTCACGTGATCAGTGTGTGATCAGCCACGTGATCAGTGCATGATCAGCCACGTGATCAGTGCATGATCATTACGTGATCAGTGCATGATCAGTCACGTGACCAGTGCATGGTTGCTACGTGATCAGTGCATGATCAGCCACGTGATCAGTGCATGATAGCCACGTGATCAGTGCATGATCAGTCACGTGATCAGTGCATGATCAGTCACGTGATCAGTGCATGATCATTCACGTGATCAGTGCATGATCAGTCACGTGACCAGTATATGATAGCCACGTGATCAGTGCATGATCAGCCACGTGATCAGTGCATGATAGCCACGTGATCAGTGCATGATCAGTTACGTGATCAGTGTATGATCAGCCACGTGATCAGTGCATGAGTGCCACGTGATCAGTGCATGATCAGTCACGTGACAGTGCATGATCAGCCACGTGATCAGTGCATGATCAGCCACGTGATCAGTGCATGATAGCCACGTGATCAGTGCATGATCAGCCACGTGATCAGTGCATGATCAGCCACGTGATCAGTGCATGATCAGCCACGTGATCAGTGCATGATCAGCCACGTGATCAGTGCATGATCAGTCACGTGATCAGTGCATGATCAGTCACGTGATCAGTGCATGATCAGCCACGTGATCAGTGCATGATCAGCCACGTGATCAGTGCATGATCAGTCACGTGATCAGTGCATGATCAGCCACGTGATCAGTGCATGATCAGTCACGTGATCAGTGCATGATCAGCCACGTGATCAGTGCATGATCAGCCACGTGATCAGTGCATGATAGCCACGTGATCAGTGCATGATCAGTCACCTGATCAGTGTATGATCATTCACGTGACCTGTACATGGTAGCTACATGATCATTGCATGATCAGCCACGTGATCAGTGCATGATAGCCACGTGATCAGTGCATGATCAGTCACGTGATCAGTGCATGATCAGTCATGTGATCAGTACAGTAGCTGCGTGATCATGCATGATCAGCCACGTGATCAGTGCATGATAGCCACGTGATCAGTGCATGATCAGTCACGTGATCAGTGCATGATCAGCCACGTGATCAGTGCATGATCAGCCACGTGATCAGTGCATGATCAGCCACGTGATCAGTGCATGATCAGCCACGTGATCAGTGCATGATAGCCACGTGATCAGTGCATGATCAGTCACGTGATCAGTGCATGATCAGTCACGTGATCAGTGCATGATCAGTCACGTGATCAGTGCATGATCAGCCACGTGATCAGTGCATGATCAGTTACGTGATCAGTGCATGATCAGTCACGTGACCAGTACATGATAGCTACGTGATCAGTGCATGATCAGCCACGTGATCAGTGCATGATAGCCACGTGATCAGTGCATGATCAGCCACGTGATCAGTGCATGATCAGTCACGTGATCAGTGCATGATCAGTCACGTGATCAGTGCATGATCAGCCACGTGATCAGTGCATGATGAGTCATGTAGTCAGTGCATGATAGCACATGATCAGTGCATGATCAGTCCGTGATCAGTGCATGATCAGCCACGTGATCAGTGCATGATAGCCACGTGATCAGTGCATGATCAGTCACGTGATCAGTGCATGATCAGCCACGTGATCAGTGCATGATCAGCCACGTGATCAGTGCATGACAATTACGTGATCAGTGCATGATCAGCCACGTGATCAGTGCATGATAGCCACGTGATCAGTGCATGATCAGTCACGTGATCAGTGTATGATCAGCCACGTGAACAGTGCATGCTCAGTCACGTGATCAGGGCCTGCTGAGCTGCGTGATTACTGTCTGCTCATCTGCTTGACAATTGCCAGCTGAGCTGCACGATTCCTGCCTGTCATCTGCTTGACAATTGCCAGCTGTGCTGCGTAATTCCTGCCTGCTCAGCTGCTTGATTATTGCCAGCTGAGCAGCATGATTCCTCACAGCTGAGTTCCATGATTATTGCCTGCTGACTGATTCGTGCCTACTCAGCTCTTTGTTCATTGCCTCCAGAGGCACATGATCAGTGTATGATAGCAAACATGATCAGCACATGATCAGTCACATGATCAATGCATGATAAGCCACGTGATCAGTGCATGATCAGTCACGTGATCAGTGCATGATCAGTCACGTGATCAGTACATGGTAGCTGCGTGATCAGTGCATGATCAGCCACGTGATCAGTGCATGATAGCCACGTGATCAGTGCATGATCAGTCACGTGATCAGTGCATGATCAGCCACGTGATCAGTGCATGATCAGTCACGTGATCAGTGCATGATCAGTCACGTGACCAGTAGCTACGTGATCATTGCATGATCAGCCACGTGATCAGTGCATGATCAGCCACGTGATCAGTGCATGATCAGTCACGTGATCAGTGCATGATCAGCCACGTGATCAGTGCATGATCAGCCACGTGATCAGTGCATGATCAGCCACGTGATCAGTGCATGATAGCCACGTGATCAGTGCATGATCAGTCACGTGATCAGTGCATGATCAGCCACGTGATCAGTGCATGATCAGTCACGTGATCAGTGCATGATCAGCCACGTGATCAGTGCATGATCAGTCACGTGATCAGTGCATGATCAGTCACGTGATCAGTGCATGGCAGCTACGTGATCAGTGCATGATCAGCCACGTGATCAGTGCATGATAGCCACGTGATCAGTGCATGATCAGTCACGTGATCAGTGCATGATCAGCCACGTGATCAGTGCATGATCAGCCACGTGATCAGTGCATGATCAGTCACGTGATCAGTGCATGATCAGCCACGTGATCAGTGCATGATCAGTCACGTGATCAGTGCATGATCAGCCACGTGATCAGTGCATGATCAGCCACGTGATCAGTGCATGATCAGCCACGTGATCAGTGCATGATCAGTCACGTGATCAGTGCATGATCAGTCACGTGATCAGTGCATGTCAGCCACGTGATCAGTGCATGATCAGCCACGTGATCAGTGCATGATAGCCACGTGATCAGTGCATGATCAGCCACGTGATCAGTGCATGATCAGTCACGTGATCAGTGCATGATCAGCCACGTGATCAGTGCATGATAGCCACGTGATCAGTGCATGATCAGTCACGTGATACGTGTGATCAGCCACGTGATCAGTGCATGATGAGTCACGTGATCAGTGCATGATCATTACGTGATCAGTGCATGATCAGTCACGTGACCAGTGCATGGTTGCTACGTGATCAGTGCATGATCAGCCACGTGAGCAGTGCATGATAGCCACGTGATCAGTGCATGATCAGTCACGTGATCAGTGCATGATCAGTCACGTGATCAGTGCATGATCAGTTACGTGATCAGTGCATGATCAGTCACGTGATCAGTATATGGTAGTTACGTGATCATTGCATGATCAGCCACGTGATCAGTGCATGATAGCCACGTGATCAGTGCATGATCAGTCACGTGATCAGTGCATGATCAGCCACGTGATCAGTGCATGAGTGCCACGTGATCAGTGCATGATCAGTCACGTGACAGTGTATGATCAGCCACGTGATCAGTGCATGATCAGCCACGTGATCAGTGCATGATAGCCACGTGATCAGTGCATGATCAGCCACGTGATCAGTGCATGATCAGCCACGTGATCAGTGCATGATCAGCCACGTGATCAGTGCATGATAGCCACGTGATCAGTGCATGATCAGTCACGTGATCAGTGCATGATCAGCCACGTGATCAGTGCATGATAGCCACGTGATCAGTGCATGATCAGTCACGTGATCAGTGCATGATCAGCCACGTGATCAGTGCATGATCAGGCACGTGATCAGTGCATGATCAGCCACGTGATCAGTGCATGATAGCCACGTGATCAGTGCATGATCAGTCACGTGATCAGTGCATGATCAGTCACGTGATCAGTGCATGATCAGCCACGTGATCAGTGCATGATAGCCACGTGATCAGTGCATGATCAGTCACGTGATCAGTGCATGATCAGTCACGTGATCAGTGCATGATCATCCACGTGATCAGTGCATGATCAGTCACGTGATCAGTGCATGATAGCCCGTGATCAGTGCATGATCAGTCCCGTGATGTGCATGATCAGCCACGTGATCAGTGCATGATCAGCCACGTGATCAGTGCATGATCAGTCACGTGATCAGTGCATGATCAGCCACGTGATCAGTGCATGATCAGCCACGTGATCAGTGCATGATCAGTCACGTGATCAGTGCATGATCAGCCACGTGATCAGTGCATGATAGCCACGTGATCAGTGCATGATCAGTCACGTGATCAGTGTATGATCAGCCACGTGAACAGTGCATGCTCAGTCACGTGATCAGGGCCTGCTGAGCTGCGTGATTACTGTCTGCTCATCTGCTTGACAATTGCCAGCTGAGCTGCACGATTCCTGCCTGTCATCTGCTTGACAATTGCCAGCTGTGCTGCGTAATTCCTGCCTGCTCAGCTGCTTGATTATTGCCAGCTGAGCAGCATGATTCCTCACAGCTGAGTTCCATGATTATTGCCTGCTGACTGATTCGTGCCTACTCAGCTCTTTGTTCATTGCCTCCAGAGGCACATGATCAGTGTGTGATAGCAAACATGATCAGTGCATGATCAGTCACATGATCAGTGCATGATAAGCCACGTGATCAGTGCATGATCAATCACGTGATCAGTGCATGATCAGTCACGTGATCAGTGCATGGTAGCTGCGTGATCAGTGCATGATCAGCCACGTGATCAGTGCATGATAGCCACGTGATCAGTGCATGATCAGTCACGTGATCAGTGCATGATAGCCACGTGATCAGTGCATGATCAGCCACGTGATCAGTGCATGATCAGTCACGTGATCAGTGCATGATAGCTACGTGATCATTGCATGATCAGCCACGTGATCAGTGCATGATAGCCACGTGATCAGTGCATGATCAGTCACGTGATCAGTGCATGATCAGTCACGTGACCAGTGCATGGTAGCCACGTGATCAGTGCATGATCAGCCACGTGATCAGTGCATGATCAGTCACGTGATCAGTGCATGATCAGCCACGTGATCAGTGCATGATCAGCCACGTGATCAGTGCATGATAGCCACGTGATCAGTGCATGATCAGTCACGTGATAGTGTGTGATCAGCCACGTGATCAGTGCATGATGAGCCACGTGATCAGTGCATGATCATTACGTGATCAGTGCATGATCAGTCACGTGACCAGTACATGGTTGCTACGTGATCAGTGCATGATCAGCCACGTGATCAGTGCATGATAGCCACGTGATCAGTGCATGATCAGTCACGTGATCAGTGCATGATCAGTCACGTGATCAGTGCATGATCATTTACGTGATCAGTGCATGATCAGTCACGTGACCAGTATATGGTAGCTACGTGATCATTGCATGATCAGCCACGTGATCAGTGCATGATAGCCACGTGATCAGTGCATGATCAGTTACGTGATCAGTGTATGATCAGCCACGTGATCAGTGCATGAGTGCCACGTGATCAGTGCATGATCAGTCACGTGACAGTGCATGATCAGCCACGTGATCAGTGCATGATCAGCCACGTGATCAGTGCATGATAGCCACGTGATCAGTGCATGATCAGCCACGTGATCAGTGCATGATCAGCCACGTGATCAGTGCATGATCAGCCACGTGATCAGTGCATGATAGCCACGTGATCAGTGCATGATCAGTCACGTGATCAGTGCATGATCAGTCACGTGATCAGTGCATGATCAGCCACGTGATCAGTGCATGATCAGCCACGTGATCAGTGCATGATCAGTCACGTGATCAGTGCATGATCAGCCACGTGATCAGTGCATGATCAGCACGTGATCAGTGCATGATCAGCCACGTGATCAGTGCATGATAGCCACGTGATCAGTGCATGATAGCCACGTGATCAGTGCATGATCAGTCACGTGATCAGTGCATGATCAGTCACGTGATCAGTACATGGTAGCTACATGATCAGTGCATGATCAGCCACGTGATCAGTGCATGATAGCCACGTGATCAGTGCATGATCAGTCACGTGATCAGTGCATGATCAGTCATGTGATCAGTGCATGATATCGTGATCAGTGCATGATCAGCCACGTGATCAGTGCATGATAGCCACGTGATCAGTGCATGATCAGTCACGTGATCAGTGCATGATCAGCCACGTGATCAGTGCATGATAGCCACGTGATCAGTGCATGATCAGCCACGTGATCAGTGCATGATCAGTCACGTGATCAGTGCATGATCAGTCACGTGATCAGTACATGGTAGCTACGTGAACATTGCCTGATAAGCCACGTGATCAGTGCATGATAGCCACGTGATCAGTGCATGATAGCCACGTGATCAGTGCATGATCAGTCATGTGATATGTGTGATCAGCCACGTGATCAGTGCATGATAGCCACGTGATCAGTGCATGATAGCCACGTGATCAGTGCATGAGAGCCACGTGATCAGTGCATGATCAGTCACGTGATACGTGTGTGATCAGCCACGTGATCAGTGCATGATCAGCCACGTGATCAGTGCAGATCAATTACGTGATCAGTGCATGATCAGTCACGTGACCAGTACATGGTTGCTACGTGATCGTGCATGATCAGCCACGTGATCAGTGCATGATAGCCACGTGATCAGTGCATGATCAGTCACGTGATCAGTGCATGATCAGTCACGTGATCAGTGCATGATAGCCACGTGATGTGTGCATGATCAGTTACGTGAGCAGAGTATGATCAGCCACGTGATCAGTGCATGAGTGCCACGTGATCAGTGCATGATATGTCACGTGACAGGTGTGTGATCAGCCACGTGAACAGTGCATGTTCAGCCACGTGATCAGTGCATGATAGCCACGTGATCAGTGCATGATCAGTTACGTGAGCAGTGTATGATCAGCCACGTGATCAGTGCATGGTCAGACACGTGAACAGTGTATGATCAGCCACGTGATCAGTGCATGATATCCAAGTGATCAGTGCATGATCATCACGTGATCAGTGTATGATCAGCCACGTGAACAGTGCATGCTCAGTCACGTGATCAGGGCCTGCTGAGCTGCGTGATTACTGTCTGCTCATCTGCTTGACAATTGCCAGCTGAGCTGCACGATTCCTGCCTGTCATCTGCTTGACAATTGCCAGCTGTGCTGCGTAATTCCTGCCTGCTCAGCTGCTTGATTATTGCCAGCTGAGCAGCATGATTCCTCACACCTGAGTTCCATGATTATTGCCTGCTGACTGTTTGATTCGTGCCTACTCAGCTCTTTGTTTATTGCCTCCAGAGGCACATGATCAGTGTATGATAGCAAACATGATCAGCGCATGATCAGTCACATGATCAGCGCCATTAAGTCACGTGATCACTACATGATAGTCATGTGATCAGTCCATGCTCAGTCAGGTATCAGTGCATGATCAGCCACGTGATCAGTGCATGATCAGTCATGTGATCAGTGTATGATCAGCCACGTGATCAGTGCATGATAGCCACGTGATCAGTGCATGATCAGCCACGTGATCAGTGCATGATAGCCACGTGATCAGTGCATGATCAGTCACGTGATCAGTGCATGGTAGCTACGTGATCATTGCATGATCAGCCACGTGATCAGTGCATGATAGCCACGTGATCAGTGCATGATCAGTCACGTGATCAGTGCATGATCAGTCACGTGACCAGTGCATGTAGCCACGTGATCAGTGCATGATCAGCCACGTGATCAGTGCATGATCAGTCACGTGATCAGTGCATGATCAGCACGTGATCAGTGCATGATCAGCCACGTGATCAGTGCATGATAGCCACGTGATCAGTGCATGATCAGTCACGTGATCAGTGCATGATCAGTCACGTGATCAGTGCATGATCAGTCACGTGATCAGTGCATGATCAGCCACGTGATCAGTGCATGATCAGCCACGTGATCAGTGCATGATCAGTCACGTGATCAGTGCATGATCAGCCACGTGATCAGTGCATGATCAGTCACGTGATCAGTGCATGATATAGACGTGATCAGTGCATGATCAGTCACGTGATCAGTGCATGATCAGCCACGTGATCAGTGCATGATCAGTCACGTGATCAGTGCATGATCAGTCACGTGACCAGTACATGGTAGCTACGTGATCAGTGCATGATCAGCCACGTGATCAGTGCATGATAGCCACGTGATCAGTGCATGATCAGCCACGTGATCAGTGCATGATCAGCCACGTGATCAGTGCATGATCAGATGTGATCAGTGCATGATCAGTCACGTGATCAGTGCATGATCAGCCACGTGATCAGTGCATGATCAGCCACGTGATCAGTGCATGATCAGCCACGTGATCAGTGCATGATCAGCCACGTGATCAGTGCATGATCAGTCACGTGATCAGTGCATGATCAGTCACGTGATCAGTGTATGATCAGCCACGTGAACAGTGCATGCTCAGTCACGTGATCAGGGCCTGCTGAGCTGCGTGATTACTGTCTGCTCATCTGCTTGACAATTGCCAGCTGAGCTGCACGATTCCTGCCTGTCATCTGCTTGACAATTGCCAGCTGTGCTGCGTAATTCCTGCCTGCTCAGCTGCTTGATTATTGCCAGCTGAGCAGCATGATTTCTCACAGCTGAGTTCCATGATTATTGCCTGCTGACTGATTCGTGCCTACTCAGCTCTTTGTTCATTGCCTCCAGAGGCACATGATCAGTGTATGATAGCAAACATGATCAGCACATGATCAGTCACATGATCAGTGCATGATAAGCCACGTGATCAGTGCATGATCAGTCACGTGATCAGTGCATGATCAGTCACGTGATCAGTGCATGATAGCTGCGTGATCAGTGCATGATCAGCCACGTGATCAGTGCATGATCAGTCACGTGATCAGTGCATGATCAGCCACGTGATCAGTGCATGATAGCCACGTGATCAGTGCATGATCAGTCACGTGATCAGTGCATGATCAGTCACGTGATCAGTGCATGGTAGCCACGTGATCAGTGCATGATCAGCCACGTGATCAGTGCATGATCAGTCACGTGATCAGTGCATGATAGCTACGTGATCAGTGCATGATCAGCCACGTGATCAGTGCATGATAGCCACGTGATCAGTGCATGATCAGTCACGTGATCACATGATCAGCCACGTGATCAGTGCATGATAGCCACGTGATCAGTGCATGATAGCCACGTGATCAGTGCATGATCAGTCACGTGATCAGTGCATGATCAGCCACGTGATCAGTGCATGATCAGCCACGTGATCAGTGCATGATCATTACGTGATCAGTGCATGATCAGTCACGTGACCAGTACATGGTAGCTACGTGATCAGTGCATGATCAGCCACGTGATCAGTGCATGATAGCCACGTGATCAGTGCATGATCAGTCACGTGATCAGTGCATGATCAGTCACGTGATCAGTGCATGATCACACGTGATCAGTGCATGATCAGTCACGTGACCAGTATGGTAGCTACGTGATCATTGCATGATCAGCCACGTGATCAGTGCATGATAGCCACGTGATCAGTGCATGATCAGTCACGTGATCAGTGCATGATCAGCCACGTGATCAGTGCATGAGTGCCACGTGATCAGTGCATGATCAGTCACGTGACAGTGCATGATCAGCCACGTGATCAGTGCATGATCAGCCACGTGATCAGTGCATGATAGCCACGTGATCAGTGCATGATCAGTCACGTGATCAGTGCATGATCAGCACGTGATCAGTGCATGATCAGCCACGTGATCAGTGCATGATAGCCACGTGATCAGTGCATGATCAGTCACGTGATCAGTGCATGATCAGTCACGTGATCAGTGCATGATCAGCCACGTGATCAGTGCATGTCAGTCACGTGATCAGTGCATGATAGCCCGTGATCAGTGCATGATCAGTCACGTGATCAGTGTATGATCAGCCACGTGATCAGTGCATGATAGCCACGTGATCAGTGCATGATCAGTCACGTGATCAGTGCATGATCAGCCACGTGATCAGTGCATGATCAGCCACGTGATCAGTGCATGATCAGTCACGTGATCAGTGCATGATCAGCCACGTGATCAGTGCATGATAGCCACGTGATCAGTGCATGATCAGTCACGTGATCAGTGTATGATCAGCCACGTGAACAGTGCATGCTCAGTCACGTGATCAGGGCCTGCTGAGCTGCGTGATTACTGTCTGCTCATCTGCTTGACAATTGCCAGCTGAGCTGCACGATTCCTGCCTGTCATCTGCTTGACAATTGCCAGCTGTGCTGCGTAATTCCTGCCTGCTCAGCTACTTGATTATTGCCAGCTGAGCAGCATGATTCCTCAGAGCTGAGTTCCATGATTATTGCCTGCTGACTGTTTCTGCCTACTCAGCTCTATGTTCATTGCCTCCAGAGGCACATGATCAGTGTATGATAGCAAACATGATCAGCGCATGATCAGTCACATGATCAGTGCATGATAAGCCACGTGATCAGTGCATGATCAGTCACGTGATCAGTGCATGATCAGTCATGTGATCAGTGCATGATAGCACGTGATCAGTGCATGATCAGCCACGTGATCAGTGCATGATAGCCACGTGATCAGTGCATGATCAGTCACGTGATCAGTGCATGATAGCCACGTGATCAGTGCATGATCAGCCACGTGATCAGTGCATGATCAGTCACGTGATCAGTGCATGGTAGCTACGTGATCATTGCATGATCAGCCACGTGATCAGTGCATGATAGCCACGTGATCAGTGCATGATCAGTCACGTGATCAGTGCATGATCAGTCACGTGATCAGTGCATGATAGCCACGTGATCAGTGCATGATCAGCCACGTGATCAGTGCATGATAGCCACGTGATCAGTGCATGATCAGTCACGTGATAGTGTGTGATCAGCCACGTGATCAGTGCATGATCAGCCACGTGATCAGTGCATGATCATTACGTGATCAGTGCATGATCAGTCACGTGACCAGTACATGGTAGCTACGTGATCATTGCATGATCAGCCACGTGATCAGTGCATGATAGCCACGTGATCAGTGCATGATCAGTCACGTGATCAGTGCATGATCAGTCACGTGATCAGTGCATGATCATTTACGTGATCAGTGCATGATCAGTCACGTGACCAGTATATGGTAGTTACGTGATCATTGCATGATCAGCCACGTGAAGTGCATGATAGCCACGTGATCAGTGCATGATCAGTTACGTGATCAGTGTATGATCAGCCACGTGATCAGTGCATGATGCCACGTGATCAGTGCATGATCAGTCACGTGACAGTGCATGATCAGCCACGTGATCAGTGCATGATCAGCCACGTGATCAGTGCATGATAGCCACGTGATCAGTGCATGATCAGTCACGTGATCAGTGCATGATCAGCCACGTGATCAGTGCATGATAGCCACGTGATCAGTGCATGATAGCCACGTGATCAGTGCATGATCAGCCACGTGATCAGTGCATGATCAGTCACGTGATCAGTGCATGATCAGCCACGTGATCAGTGCATGATCAGCCACGTGATCAGTGCATGATCAGCCACGTGATCAGTGCATGATCAGTCACGTGATCAGTGCATGATCAGCCACGTGATCAGTGCATGATAGCCACGTGATCAGTGCATGATCAGTCACGTGATCAGTGCATGATAGCCACGTGATCAGTGCATGATAGCCACGTGATCAGTGCATGATCAGTCACGTGATCAGTGCATGATCAGTCACGTGATCAGTGCATGATCATCCACGTGATCAGTGCATGATCAGTCATGTGATCAGTGCATGATAGCCCGTGATCAGTGCATGATCAGTCCGTGATCAGTGCATGATCAGCCACGTGATCAGTGCATGATAGCCACGTGATCAGTGCATGATCAGTCACGTGATCAGTGCATGATCAGCCACGTGATCAGTGCATGATCAGCCACGTGATCAGTGCATGATCAGTCACGTGATCAGTGCATGATCAGCCACGTGATCAGTGCATGATAGCCACGTGATCAGTGCATGATCAGTCACGTGATCAGTGTATGATCAGCCACGTGAACAGTGCATGCTCAGTCACGTGATCAGGGCCTGCTGAGCTGCGTGATTACTGTCTGCTCATCTGCTTGACAATTGCCAGCTGAGCTGCACGATTCCTGCCTGTCATCTGCTTGACAATTGCCAGCTGTGCTGCGTAATTCTGCCTGCTCAGCTGCTTGATTATTGCCAGCTGAGCAGCATGATTTCTCACAGCTGAGTTCCATGATTATTGCCTGCTGACTGTTTCCTGCCTACTCAGCTCTATGTTCATTGCCTCCAGAGGCACATGATCAGTGTATGACACCAAACATGATCAGCGCATGATCAGTCACATGATCAGTGCATGATAAGCCACGTGATCAGTGCATGATCAGTCACGTGATCAGTGCATGATCAGTCACGTGATCAGTGCATGATAGCTACGTGATCAGTGCATGATCAGCCACGTGATCAGTGCATGATAGCCACGTGATCAGTGCATGATCAGTCACGTGATCAGTGCATGATCAGCCACGTGATCAGTGCATGATCAGCCACGTGATCAGTGCATGATCATCACGTGATCAGTGCATGATCAGTCACGTGACCAGTACATGGTAGCTACGTGATCATTGCATGATCAGCCACGTGATCAGTGCATGATAGCCACGTGATCAGTGCATGATCAGTCACGTGATCAGTGCATGATCAGTCACGTGATCAGTGCATGATCAGCCACGTGATCAGTGCATGATCAGTCACGTGATCAGTGCATGATAGCCACGTGATCAGTGCATGATCAGCCACGTGATCAGTGCATGATAGCCACGTGATCAGTGCATGATCAGTCACGTGATCAGTGCATGATCAGCCACGTGATCAGTGCATGAGTGCCACGTGATCAGTGCATGATCAGTCACGTGACAGTGCATGATCAGCCACGTGATCAGTGCATGATCAGCCACGTGATCAGTGCATGATAGCCACGTGATCAGTGCATGATCAGCCACGTGATCAGTGCATGATCAGTCACGTGATCAGTGCATGTCAGCCACGTGATCAGTGCATGATAGCCACGTGATCAGTGCATGATCAGTCACGTGATCAGTGCATGATCAGTCACGTGATCAGTGCATGATCAGCCACGTGATCAGTGCATGATAGCCACGTGATCAGTGCATGATCAGCCACGTGATCAGTGCATGATCAGTCACGTGATCAGTGCATGATCACACGTGATCAGTGCATGATAGCCACGTGATCAGTGCATGATCACGTGATCAGTGCATGATCAGCCACGTGATCAGTGCATGATCAGCCACGTGATCAGTGCATGATCAGCCACGTGATCAGTGCATGATCAGTCACGTGATCAGTGCATGATCAGTCACGTGATCAGTGCATGATCAGCCACGTGATCAGTGCATGATCAGCCACGTGATCAGTGCATGATCAGTCACGTGATCAGTGCATGATCAGTCACGTGATCAGTGCATGATCAGCCACGTGATCAGTGCATGATCAGTCATGTGATCAGTGCATGATAGCGCGTGATCAGTGCATGATCAGTCCCGTGATCAGTGCATGATCAGCCACGTGATCAGTGCATGATAGCCACGTGATCAGTGCATGATCAGTCACGTGATCAGTGCATGATCAGCCACGTGATCAGTGCATGATCAGCCACGTGATCAGTGCATGATCAGTCACGTGATCAGTGCATGATCAGCCACGTGATCAGTGCATGATAGCCACGTGATCAGTGCATGATCAGTCACGTGATCAGTGTATGATCAGCCACGTGAACAGTGCATGCTCAGTCACGTGATCAGGCCTGCTGAGCTGCGTGATTACTGTCTGCTCATCTGCTTGACAATTGCCAGCTGAGCTGCACGATTCCTGCCTGTCATCTGCTTGACAATTGCCACTGTGCTGCGTAATTCCTGCCTGCTCAGCTGCTTGATTATTGCCAGCTGAGCAGCATGATTTCTCACAGCTGAGTTCCATGATTATTGCCTGCTGACTGTTTCGTGCCTACTCAGCTCTTTGTTTATTGCCTCCAGAGGCACATGATCAGTGTATGATAGCAAACATGATCAGCGCATGATCAGTCACATGATCAGTGCATGATAAGCCACGTGATCAGTGCATGATCAGTCACGTGATCAGTGCATGATCAGTCACGTGATCAGTGCATGATAGCCACGTGATCAGTGCATGATCAGCCACGTGATCAGTGCATGATAGCCACGTGATCAGTGCATGATCAGTCACGTGATCAGTGCATGATAGCCACGTGATCAGTGCATGATCAGCCACGTGATCAGTGCATGATCAGTCACGTGATCAGTGCATGATAGCTACGTGATCAGTGCATGATCAGCCACGTGATCAGTGCATGATAGCCACGTGATCAGTGCATGATCAGTCACGTGATCAGTGCATGATCAGTCACGTGATCAGTGCATGATAGCCACGTGATCAGTGCATGATCAGCCACGTGATCAGTGCATGATCAGTCACGTGATCAGTGCATGATCAGCCACGTGATCAGTGCATGATCAGCCACGTGATCAGTGCATGATAGCCACGTGATCAGTGCATGATCAGTCACGTGATCAGTGTGTGATCAGCCACGTGATCAGTGCATGATGAGCCACGTGATCAGTGCATGATCATTACGTGATCAGTGCATGATCAGTCACGTGACCAGTACATGGTTGCTACGTGATCAGTGCATGATCAGCCACGTGATCAGTGCATGATAGCCACGTGATCAGTGCATGATCAGTCACGTGATCAGTGCATGATCAGTCACGTGATCAGTGCATGATCATTTACGTGATCAGTGCATGATCAGTCACGTGACCAGTGCATGGTAGCTACGTGATCATTGCATGATCAGCCACGTGATCAGTGCATGATAGCCACGTGATCAGTGCATGATCAGTCACGTGATCAGTGCATGATCAGCCACGTGATCAGTGCATGATGCCACGTGATCAGTGCATGATCAGTCACGTGACAGTGCATGATCAGCGTGATCAGTGCATGATCAGCCACGTGATCAGTGCATGATAGCCACGTGATCAGTGCATGATCAGCCACGTGATCAGTGCATGATCAGTCACGTGATCAGTGCATGATCAGCCACGTGATCAGTGCATGATAGCCACGTGATCAGTGCATGATCAGTCACGTGATCAGTGCATGATCAGTCACGTGATCAGTGCATGATCAGCCACGTGATCAGTGCATGATAGCCACGTGATCAGTGCATGATCAGCCACGTGATCAGTGCATGATCAGTCACGTGATCAGTGCATGATCAGCCACGTGATCAGTGCATGATAGCCACGTGATCAGTGCATGATCAGCCACGTGATCAGTGCATGATCAGCCACGTGATCAGTGCATGATCAGCCACGTGATCAGTGCATGATAGCCACGTGATCAGTGCATGATCAGTCACGTGATCAGTGCATGATCAGTCACGTGATCAGTGCATGATAGCCACGTGATCAGTGCATGATCAGCCACGTGATCAGTGCATGATCAGTCACGTGATCAGTGCATGATCAGTCACGTGATCAGTGCATGATCAGCCACGTGATCAGTGCATGATCAGTCACGTGATCAGTGCATGATAGCGTGATCAGTGCATGATCAGTCACGTGATCAGTGCATGATCAGCCACGTGATCAGTGCATGATAGCCACGTGATCAGTGCATGATCAGTCACGTGATCAGTGCATGATCAGCCACGTGATCAGTGCATGATCAGCCACGTGATCAGTGCATGATCAGTCACGTGATCAGTGCATGATCAGCCACGTGATCAGTGCATGATAGCCACGTGATCAGTGCATGATCAGTCACGTGATCAGTGTATGATCAGCCACGTGAACAGTGCATGCTCAGTCACGTGATCAGGGCCTGCTGAGCTGCGTGATTACTGTCTGCTCATCTGCTTGACAATTGCCAGCTGAGCTGCACGATTCCTGCCTGTCATCTGCTTGACAATTGCCAGCTGTGCTGCGTAATTCCTGCCTGCTCAGCTGCTTGATTATTGCCAGCTGAGCAGCATGATTCCTCACAGCTGAGTTCCATGATTATTGCCTGCTGACTGTTTCGTGCCTACTCAGCTCTTTGTTTTTGCCTCCAGAGGCACATGATCAGTGTATGATAGCAAACATGATCAGCGCATGATCAGTCACATGATCAGTGCATGATAAGCCACGTGATCAGTGCATGATCAGTCATGTGATCAGTGCATGATCAGTCACGTGATCAGTGCATGATAGCCACGTGATCATTGCATGATCAGCCACGTGATCAGTGCATGATAGCCACGTGATCAGTGCATGATCAGTCACGTGATCAGTGCATGATCAGCCACGTGATCAGTGCATGATCAGTCACGTGATCAGTGCATGATCATCACGATCAGTGCATGATCAGTCACGTGACCAGCATGGTAGCTACGTGATCATGCATGATCAGCCACGTGATCAGTGCATGATAGCCACGTGATCAGTGCATGATCAGTCACGTGATCAGTGCATGATCAGTCACGTGATCAGTGCATGATCAGTCACGTGATCAGTGCATGATCAGTCACGTGATCAGTGCATGATAGCCACGTGATCAGTGCATGATCAGCCACGTGATCAGTGCATGATAGTCACGTGATCAGTGCATGATCAGTCACGTGATCAGTGCATGATCAGCCACGTGATCAGTGCATGATGCCACGTGATCAGTGCATGATCAGTCACGTGATCAGTGCATGATCAAACGTGATCAGTGCATGATCAGCCACGTGATCAGTGCATGATAGCCACGTGATCAGTGCATGATCA
Source organism: Bos javanicus (assembly GCF_032452875.1). Lineage (NCBI taxonomy): Eukaryota > Metazoa > Chordata > Mammalia > Artiodactyla > Bovidae > Bos > Bos javanicus. Next base: position 5,192 of record NW_026894769.1, on the reverse strand, counting down.
GCCACGTGATCAGTGCATGATCAGCCACGTGATCAGTGCATGATCAGCCACGTGATCAGTGCATGATAGCCACGTGATCAGTGCATGATCAGTCACGTGATCAGTGCATGATCAGTCACGTGATCAGTGCATGATAGCCACGTGATCAGTGCATGATAGCCACGTGATCAGTGCATGATCAGCCACGTGATCAGTGCATGATCAGTCACGTGATCAGTGCATGTCAGCCACGTGATCAGTGCATGATAGCCACGTGATCAGTGCATGATCAGCCACGTGATCAGTGCATGATCAGTCACGTGATCAGTGCATGATCAGCCACGTGATCAGTGCATGATAGCCACGTGATCAGTGCATGATCAGTCACGTGATCAGTGCATGATCAGTCACGTGATCAGTGCATGATCAGCCACGTGATCAGTGCATGATAGCCACGTGATCAGTGCATGATCAGTCACGTGATCAGTGCATTTCAGTCACGTGATCAGTGCATGATCAGCCACGTGATCAGTGCATGATGAGTCATGTGATCAGTGCATGATAGCGCCGTGATCAGTGCATGATCAGTCACGTGATCAGTGCATGATCAGCCACGTGATCAGTGCATGATCAGCCACGTGATCAGTGCATGATCAGTCACGTGATCAGTGCATGATCAGCCACGTGATCAGTGCATGATCAGCCACGTGATCAGTGCATGATCAGTCACGTGATCAGTGCATGATCAGCCACGTGATCAGTGCATGATAGCCACGTGATCAGTGCATGATCAGTCACGTGATCAGTGTGATCAGCCACGTGAACAGTGCATGCTCAGTCACGTGATCAGGGCCTGCTGAGCTGCGTGATTACTGTCTGCTCATCTGCTTGACAATGCCAGCTGAGCTGCACGATTCCTGCCTGTCATCTCCTTGACAATTGCCAGCTGTGCTGCGTAATTCCTGCCTGCTCAGCTACTTGATTATTGCCAGCTGAGCAGCATGATTTCTCAGAGCTGAGTTCCATGATTATAGCCTGCTGACTGTTTCCTGCCTACTCAGCTCTTTGTTCATTGCCTCCAGAGGCACATGATCAGTGTATGACACCAAACATGATCAGCGCATGATCAGTCACATGATCAGTGCATGATAAGCCACGTGATCAGTGCATGATCAGTCACGTGATCAGTGCATGATCAGTCATGTGATCAGTACATGGTAGCTGCGTGATCAGTGCATGATCAGCCACGTGATCAGTGCATGATAGCCACGTGATCAGTGCATGATCAGTCACGTGATCAGTGCATGATAGTACGTGATCAGTGCATGATCAGCCACGTGATCAGTGCATGATCAGTCACGTGATCAGTGCATGGTACGATCATTGCATGATCAGCCACGTGATCAGTATGATAGCCACGTGATCAGTGCATGATCAGTCACGTGATCAGTGCATGATCAGTCACGTGATCAGTGCATGATAGCCACGTGATCGTGCATGATCAGCCACGTGATCAGTGCATGATCAGTCATGATCAGTGCATGAAGCCACGTGATCAGTGCATGATCAGCCACGTGATCAGTGCATGATAGCCACGTGATCAGTGCATGATCAGTCACGTGATAGTGTGATCAGCCACGTGATCAGTGCATGATGAGCCACGTGATCAGTGCATGATCATTACGTGATCAGTGCATGATCAGTCACGTGACCAGTGCATGGTAGCACGTGATCAGTGCATGATCAGCCACGTGATCAGTGCATGATAGCCACGTGATCAGTGCATGATCAGTCACGTGATCAGTGCATGATCAGTCACGTGATCAGTGCATGATCATTTACGTGATCAGTGCATGATCAGTCACGTGATCAGTATATGGTAGCTACGTGATCATTGCATGATCAGCCACGTGATCAGTGCATGATAGCCACGTGATCAGTGCATGATCAGTCACGTGAGCAGTGTATGATCAGCCACGTGATCAGTGCATGATGCCACGTGATCAGTGCATGATCAGTCACGTGACAGTGCATGATCAGCCACGTGATCAGTGCATGATCAGCCGTGATCAGTGCATGATAGCCACGTGATCAGTGCATGATCAGCCACGTGATCAGTGCATGATCAGCACGTGATCAGTGCATGATCAGCCAAGTGATCAGTGCATGATAACACGTGATCAGTGCATGATCAGTCACGTGATCATGCATGATCAGTCACGTGATCAGTGCATGATAGCCACGTGATCAGTGCATGATCAGCCACGTGATCAGTGCATGATCAGCCACGTGATCAGTGCATGATCAGTCACGTGATCAGTGCATGATCAGCCACGTGATCAGTGCATGATAGCCACGTGATCAGTGCATGAGCCACGTGATCAGTGCATGATCAGTCACGTGATCAGTGATGTCAGCCACGTGATCAGTGCATGATAGCCACGTGATCAGTGCATGATCAGTCACGTGATCAGTGCATGATCAGTCACGTGATCAGTGCATGATCAGCCACGTGATCAGTGCATGATAGCCACGTGATCAGTGCATGATCAGTCACGTGATCAGTGCATGATCAGTCACGTGATCAGTGCATGATCAGCCACGTGATCAGTGCATGTGGAGTCATGTGATCAGTGCATGATAGCCCGTGATCAGTGCATGATCAGTCCCGTGATCAGTGCATGATCAGCCACGTGATCAGTGCATGATAGCCACGTGATCAGTGCATGATCAGTCACGTGATCAGTGCATGATCAGCCACGTGATCAGTATGATAGCCACGTGATCAGTGCATGATCAGTCACGTGATCAGTGCATGATCAGCCACGTGATCAGTGCATGATAGCCACGTGATCAGTGCATGATCAGTCACGTGATCAGTGTATGATCAGCCACGTGAACAGTGCATGCTCAGTCACGTGATCAGGGCCTGCTGAGCTGCGTGATTACTGTCTGCTCATCTGCTTGACAATTGCCAGCTGAGCTGCACGATTCCTGCCTGTCATCTGCTTGACAATTGCCACCTGTGCTGTATTCCTGCCTGCTCAGCTGCTTGATTATTGCCAGCTGAGCAGCATGATTCCTCAGAGCTGAGTTCCATGATTATTGCCTGCTGACTGTTTCGTGCCTACTCAGCTCTTTGTTTTTGCCTCCAGAGGCACATGATCAGTGTATGACAGCCAACATGATCAGCACATGATCAGTCACATGATCAGTGCATGATAAGCCACGTGATCAGTGCATGATCAGTCACGTGATCAGTGCATGATCAGTCACGTGATCAGTGCATGATAGCCACGTGATCAGTGCATGATCAGCCACGTGATCAGTGCATGATAGCCACGTGATCAGTGCATGATCAGTCACGTGATAGTGCATGATCAGCCACGTGATCAGTGCATGATGAGCCACGTGATCAGTGCATGATCATTACGTGATCAGTGCATGATCAGTCACGTGACCAGTACATGGTGCTACGTGATCATTGCATGATCAGCCACGTGAGCAGTGCATGATAGCCACGTGATCAGTGCATGATCAGTCACGTGATCAGTGCATGATCAGTCACGTGAACAGTGCATGATCATTTACGTGATCAGTGCATGATCAGTCACGTGACCAGTGCATGGTAGCCACGTGATCAGTGCATGATCAGCCACGTGATCAGTGCATGATAGCCACGTGATGTGTGCATGATCAGTTACGTGAGCAGAGTATGATCAGCCACGTGATCAGTGCATGAGTGCCACGTGATCAGTGCATGATCAGTCACGTGACAGTGCATGATCAGTCGTGATCAGTGCATGATCAGCCACGTGATCAGTGCATGATAGCCACGTGATCAGTGCATGATCAGCCACGTGATCAGTGCATGATCAGTCACGTGATCAGTGCATGATCAGCCACGTGATCAGTGCATGATAGCCACGTGATCAGTGCATGATCAGTCACGTGATCAGTGCATGATCAGTCACGTGATCAGTGCATGATCAGCCACGTGATCAGTGCATGATCAGCCACGTGATCAGTGCATGATCAGCCACGTGATCAGTGCATGATCAGTCACGTGATCAGTGCATGTCAGCCACGTGATCAGTGCATGATAGCCACGTGATCAGTGCATGATCAGCCACGTGATCAGTGCATGATCAGCCACGTGATCAGTGCATGATCAGCCACGTGATCAGTGCATGATAGCCACGTGATCAGTGCATGATCAGTCACGTGATCAGTGCATGATCAGTCACGTGATCAGTGCATGATAGCCACGTGATCAGTGCATGATAGCCACGTGATCAGTGCATGATCAGTCACGTGATCAGTGCATGATCAGTCACGTGATCAGTGCATGATCAGCCACGTGATCAGTGCATGATCAGTCACGTGATCAGTGCATGATCAGCACTGATCAGTGCATGATCAGTCACGTGATCAGTGCATGATCAGCCACGTGATCAGTGCATGATCAGCCACGTGATCAGTGCATGATCAGTCATAACATGGATCAGTGCATGATCAGCCACGTGATCAGTGCATGATCAGCCACGTGATCAGTGCATGATCAGTCACGTGATCAGTGCATGATCAGCCACGTGATCAGTGCATGAGAGCCACGTGATCAGTGCATGATCAGTCACGTGATCAGTGTATGATCAACCACGTGAACAGTGCATGCTCAGTCACGTGATCAGGGCCTGCTGAGCTGCGTGATTACTGTCTGCTCATCTGCTTGACAATTGCCAGCTGAGCTGCACGATTCCTGCCTGTCATCTGCTTGACAATTGCCAGCTGTGCTGCGTAATTCCTGCCTGCTCAGCTGCTTGATTATTGCCAGCTGAGCAGCATGATTCCTCACAGCTGAGTTCCATGATTATTGCCTGCTGACTGCTTCCGTGCCTACTCAGCTCTTTGTTTATTGCCTCCAGAGGCACATGATCAGTGTGTGATACCAAACATGATCAGTGCATGATCAGTCACATGATCAGTGCATGATAAGTCAGGTGATCAGTGCATGATCATGATGCAGCATCAGTGCATGATCAGTCATGTGACCAGTACATGGTAGCTGCGTGATCATTGCATGATCAGCCACGTGATCAGTGCATGATAGCCACGTGATCAGTGCATGATCAGTCACGCGGGACTATCCATGATAGTCACGTGATCAGTGCATGATCAGCCACGTGATCAGTGCAATGATCAGTCACGTGATC
>NW_026894768.1:0-82954 GCF_032452875.1 Bos javanicus | reverse complement strand
CCGTGGGCACTGATGACGTGACTGCGCATGCACTGATGACGTGGCTGATCGGGCACTGATCACATGGCTCATCATGCACTGATCACGTGTTTATCAGGCATGATCAGTGACTGACAGCGCTGATCATGGGACTGTGCACGCACTGATCACGTGGCTATCATGCACTGATCACTGACCATGCATGCACTGATGACGTGGCTGTTCGGGCACTGATCACGTGTTTATCAGGCAGTGATCAGTGACTGACAGGTGCTGATCAGGGGACTGTGCACGAACTGATCAGGTGGCTGATCAGGAACTGACCACCTGACCTCGCATGCAGTGATCACGTGGCTGGTCGTTCACTGATCACGTGTTTATCATACGTGATCACGTGACTGAGAGGCGCTGATCACGTGACTGTGCCGTCAGTGATCACGTGGCTGAGCAGGCACTGATATCGTGACTGAGCATGCACTGATCATGTGCCGGGAGCCGGGGAGGCATACCACTCTGGACAAAGGTCATGAGGAAGGAGGCTCGGCATACGCAAATGCGGGATCGAGCCTCAGGAGTCCACCCGGATATTCTCGAGCATCTCCCCCCAAAAAACCGGAGTCTGCCTACTGTATTGCTTTGTGCTCTCACCTCTGATTTCACTGGGGGCTGTCCCCCACCACCATCTCGCTCTCTCTGTCAAAGAGTTAACTTCCAGCTCCAATTCATAAAGTTCCTTGTCATTCTTCCCTTTAACTTCCAGCTGAGTCTCCATCTGGAGCGCGGAACCCACCACGCTTACTAATTATGCCTGGGCTGCTAAGACCCACTCGAGAAGGTGTCTAGGGTGAGGCACCTTTCGCTATAAGAGAGGGCGCCTGCGGCCTACGTAAGTGGTGCAAACTTCTTGTCTTGAAGTTTGATTGGTCTTCCGCGTAAACCAAGCTACTCAGTCTCTTTTCTCCACCGAATTTTCCTACTGAGCTCTCCTCATACTATTATTCTTGACATCTCTGATTAGCATATAAATAGTCGCCTAGGCCATCTCTCCTTCGAATACCCTGGATCAGTTGGGGCTGGTCCCCGGCAGGTGGCGACCGAACAGGGACCTCAGGAGGCAATACTCAAAGAGCTGAGCAGACACGAACCACGCAATCAGCAGGCAATAAGCATGGAGCTCAAGCAAGACGAATCATGCTGCTCATCTGGCAATTGTCAAGCAGATGAGCCGACAGGAATCACGCAGCTCAGCTGGCAATAGTCATGCAGATGAGCCGGCAGGAATCACGCAGCTCAGCAGGCCCTGATCACGTGACTCTGCAGGCACTGATCACGTGGCTGATCAAGTCCAGATCACGTGACTGAGCAGGCACTGATCACGTGGCTATCATGCACTGATGACGTGACTGCGCATGCACTGATGACGTGGCTGATCGGGCACTGATCACATGGCTCATCATGCACTGATCACGTGTTTATCAGGCAATGATCAGTGACTGACAGGCGCTGATCATGGGACTGTGCACGCACTGATCACGTGGCTATCATGCACTGATCACGTGACTGCGCATGCACTGATGACGTGGCTGTTCGGGCACTGATCACGTGTTTATCAGGCAGTGATCAGTGACTGACAGGCGCTGATCAGGGGACTGTGCACGCACTGATCAGGTGGCTGATCAGGAACTGACCACCTGACCGCGCATGCAGTGATCACGTGGCTGGTCGTTCACTGATCACGTGTTTATCATAGGGTGATCACGTGACTGAGAGGCGCTGATCACGTGACTGTGCCGTCAGTGATCACGTGGCTGAGCAGGCACTGATATCGTGACTGAGCATGCACTGATCATGTGCCGGGAGCCGGGAGGCATTCCACTCTGGACAAAGGTCATGAGGAAGGAGGCTCGGCATACGCAAATGCGGGATCGAGCCTCAGGAGTCCACCCGGATGTTCTCGAGCATCTCCCCCCAAAAAACCGGAGTCTGCCTACTGTATTGCTTTGTGCTCTCACCTCTGATTTCACTGGGGGCTGTCCCCCACCACCATCTCGCTCTCTCTGTCAAAGAGTTAACTTACAGCTCCAATTCATAAAGTTCCTTGTCATTCTTCCCTTTAACTTCCAGCTGAGTCTCCATCTGGAGCGCGGAACCCACCACGCTTACTAATTATGCCTGGGCTGCTAAGACCCACTCGAGAAGGTGTCTAGGGTGAGGCACCTTTGGCTATTCGAGAGGGCGCCTGCGGCCTACGTAAGTGGTGCAAACTTCTTGTCTTGAAGTTTGATTGGTCTTCCGCGTAAACCAAGCTACTCAGTCTCTTTTCTCCACCGAATTTTCCTACTGAGCTCTCCTCATACTATTATTCTTGACATCTCTGATTAGCATATAAATAGTCGCCTAGGCCATCTCTCCTTCGAATACCCTGGATCAGTTGGGGCTGGTCCCCGGCAGGTGGCGACCGAACAGGGACCTCAGGAGGCAATACTCAAAGAGCTGAGCAGACACGAACCACGCAATCAGCAGGCAATAAGCATGGAGCTCAGCAGTGACGAATCATGCTGCTCAACTGGCAATAATCAAGCACGTGACCAGGCAGGAATCACGCAGCTCAGCTGGCAATTGTCAAGCAGATGAGCCGACAGGAATCACGCAGCTCAGCTGGCAATTGTCATGCAGATGAGCCGGCAGGAATCACGCAGCTCAGCAGGCCCTGATCACGTGACTCTGCAGGCACTGTTCACGTGGCTGATCAAGTCCAGATCACGTGACTGAGCATGCACTGATCACGTGGCTATCATGCACTGATGACGTGACTGCGCATGCACTGATGACGTGGCTGATCGGGCACTGATCACATGGCTCATCATGCACTGATCACGTGTTTATCAGGCAATGATCAGTGACTGACAGGCGCTGATCATGGGACTGTGCACGCACTGATCACGTGGCTATCATGCACTGATCACGTGACTGCGCATGCACTGATGACGTGGCTGTTCGGGCACTGATCACGTGTTTATCAGGCAGTGATCAGTGACTGACAGGCGCTGATCAGGGGACTGTGCACGCACTGATCAGGTGGCTGATCAGGAACTGACCACCTGACCGCGCATGCAGTGATCACGTGGCTGGTCGTTCACTGATCACGTGTTTATCATAGGGTGATCACGTGACTGAGAGGCGCTGATCACGTGACTGTGCCGTCAGTGATCACGTGGCTGAGCAGGCACTGATATCGTGACTGAGCATGCACTGATCATGTGCCGGGAGCCGGGGAGGCATTCCACTCTGGACAAAGGTCATGAGGAAGGAGGCTCGGCATACGCAAATGCGGGATCGAGCCTCAGGAGTCCACCCGGATATTCTCGAGCATCTCCCCCCAAAAAAACCGGAGTCTGCCTACTGTATTGCTTTGTGCTCTCACCTCTGATTTCACTGGGGGCTGTCCCCCACCACCATCTCGCTCTCTCTGTCAAAGAGTTAACTTACAGCTCCAATTCATAAAGTTCCTTGTCATTCTTCCCTTTAACTTCCAGCTGAGTCTCCATCTGGAGCGCGGAACCCACCACGCTTACTAATTATGCCTGGGCTGCTAAGACCCACTCGAGAAGGTGTCTAGGGTGAGGCACCTTTCGCTATTCGAGAGGGCGCCTGCGGCCTACGTAAGTGGTGCAAACTTCTTGTCTTGAAGTTTGATTGGTCTTCCGCGTAAACCAAGCTACTCAGTCTCTTTTCTCCACCGAATTTTCCTACTGAGCTCTCCTCATACTATTATTCTTGACATCTCTGATTAGCATATAAATAGTCGCCTAGGCCATCTCTCCTTCGAATACCCTGGATCAGTTGGGGCTGGTCCCCGGCAGGTGGCGACCGAACAGGGACCTCAGGAGGCAATACTCAAAGAGCTGAGCAGACACGAACCACGCAATCAGCAGGCAATAAGCATGGAGCTCAGCAGTGACGAATCATGCTGCTCAACTGGCAATAATCAAGCACGTGACCAGGCAGGAATCACGCAGCTCAGCTGGCAATTGTCAAGCAGATGAGCCGACAGGAATCACGCAGCTCAGCTGGCAATTGTCATGCAGATGAGCCGGCAGGAATCACGCAGCTCAGCAGGCCCTGATCACGTGACTCTGCAGGCACTGATCACGTGGCTGATCAAGTCCAGATCACGTGACTGAGCATGCACTGATCACGTGGCTATCATGCACTGATGACGTGACTGCGCATGCACTGATGACGTGGCTGATCGGGCACTGATCACATGGCTCATCATGCACTGATCACGTGTTTATCAGGCAATGATCAGTGACTGACAGGCGCTGATCATGGGACTGTGCACGCACTGATCACGTGGCTATCATGCACTGATCACGTGACTGCGCATGCACTGATGACGTGGCTGTTCGGGCACTGATCACGTGTTTATCAGGCAGTGATCAGTGACTGACAGGCGCTGATCAGGGGACTGTGCACGCACTGATCAGGTGGCTGATCAGGAACTGACCACCTGACCGCGCATGCAGTGATCACGTGGCTGGTCGTTCACTGATCACGTGTTTATCATACGGTGATCACGTGACTGAGAGGCGCTGATCACGTGACTGTGCCGTCAGTGATCACGTGGCTGAGCAGGCACTGATATCGTGACTGAGCATGCACTGATCATGTGCCGGGAGCCGGGGAGGCATTCCACTCTGGACAAAGGTCATGAGGAAGGAGGCTCGGCATACGCAAATGCGGGATCGAGCCTCAGGAGTCCACCCGGATGTTCTCGAGCATCTCCCCCAAAAAAACCGGAGTCTGCCTACTGTATTGCTTTGTGCTCTCACCTCTGATTTCACTGGGGGCTGTCCCCCACCACCATCTCGCTCTCTCTGTCAAAGAGTTAACTTACAGCTCCAATTCATAAAGTTCCTTGTCATTCTTCCCTTTAACTTCCAGCTGAGTCTCCATCTGGAGCGCGGAACCCACCACGCTTACTAATTATGCCTGGGCTGCTAAGACCCACTCGAGAAGGTGTCTAGGGTGAGGCACCTTTCGCTATTCGAGAGGGCGCCTGCGGCCTACGTAAGTGGTGCAAACTTCTTGTCTTGAAGTTTGATTGGTCTTCCGCGTAAACCAAGCTACTCAGTCTCTTTTCTCCACCGAATTTTCCTACTGAGCTCTCCTCATACTATTATTCTTGACATCTCTGATTAGCATATAAATAGTCGCCTAGGCCATCTCTCCTTCGAATACCCTGGATCAGTTGGGGCTGGTCCCCGGCAGGTGGCGACCGAACAGGGACCTCAGGAGGCAATACTCAAAGAGCTGAGCAGACACGAACCACGCAATCAGCAGGCAATAAGCATGGAGCTCAGCAGTGACGAATCATGCTGCTCAACTGGCAATAATCAAGCACGTGACCAGGCAGGAATCACGCAGCTCAGCTGGCAATTGTCAAGCAGATGAGCCGACAGGAATCACGCAGCTCAGCTGGCAATTGTCATGCAGATGAGCCGGCAGGAATCACGCAGCTCAGCAGGCCCTGATCACGTGACTCTGCAGGCACTGATCACGTGGCTGATCAAGTCCAGATCACGTGACTGAGCATGCACTGATCACGTGGCTATCATGCACTGATGACGTGACTGCGCATGCACTGATGACGTGGCTGATCGGGCACTGATCACATGGCTCATCATGCACTGATCACGTGTTTATCAGGCAATGATCAGTGACTGACAGGCGCTGATCATGGGACTGTGCACGCACTGATCACGTGGCTATCATGCACTGATCACGTGACTGCGCATGCACTGATGACGTGGCTGTTCGGGCACTGATCACGTGTTTATCAGGCAGTGATCAGTGACTGACAGGCGCTGATCAGGGGACTGTGCACGCACTGATCAGGTGGCTGATCAGGAACTGACCACCTGACCGCGCATGCAGTGATCACGTGGCTGGTCGTTCACTGATCACGTGTTTATCATACGGTGATCACGTGACTGAGAGGCGCTGATCACGTGACTGTGCCGTCAGTGATCACGTGGCTGAGCAGGCACTGATATCGTGACTGAGCATGCACTGATCATGTGCCGGGAGCCGGGGAGGCATTCCACTCTGGACAAAGGTCATGAGGAAGGAGGCTCGGCATACGCAAATGCGGGATCGAGCCTCAGGAGTCCACCCGGATGTTCTCGAGCATCTCCCCCAAAAAAACCGGAGTCTGCCTACTGTATTGCTTTGTGCTCTCACCTCTGATTTCACTGGGGGCTGTCCCCCACCACCATCTCGCTCTCTCTGTCAAAGAGTTAACTTACAGCTCCAATTCATAAAGTTCCTTGTCATTCTTCCCTTTAACTTCCAGCTGAGTCTCCATCTGGAGCGCGGAACCCACCACGCTTACTAATTATGCCTGGGCTGCTAAGACCCACTCGAGAAGGTGTCTAGGGTGAGGCACCTTTCGCTATTCGAGAGGGCGCCTGCGGCCTACGTAAGTGGTGCAAACTTCTTGTCTTGAAGTTTGATTGGTCTTCCGCGTAAACCAAGCTACTCAGTCTCTTTTCTCCACCGAATTTTCCTACTGAGCTCTCCTCATACTATTATTCTTGACATCTCTGATTAGCATATAAATAGTCGCCTAGGCCATCTCTCCTTCGAATACCCTGGATCAGTTGGGGCTGGTCCCCGGCAGGTGGCGACCGAACAGGGACCTCAGGAGGCAATACTCAAAGAGCTGAGCAGACACGAACCACGCAATCAGCAGGCAATAAGCATGGAGCTCAGCAGTGACGAATCATGCTGCTCAACTGGCAATAATCAAGCACGTGACCAGGCAGGAATCACGCAGCTCAGCTGGCAATTGTCAAGCAGATGAGCCGACAGGAATCACGCAGCTCAGCTGGCAATTGTCATGCAGATGAGCCGGCAGGAATCACGCAGCTCAGCAGGCCCTGATCACGTGACTCTGCAGGCACTGATCACGTGGCTGATCAAGTCCAGATCACGTGACTGAGCATGCACTGATCACGTGGCTATCATGCACTGATGACGTGACTGCGCATGCACTGATGACGTGGCTGATCGGGCACTGATCACATGGCTCATCATGCACTGATCACGTGTTTATCAGGCAATGATCAGTGACTGACAGGCGCTGATCATGGGACTGTGCACGCACTGATCACGTGGCTATCATGCACTGATCACGTGACTGCGCATGCACTGATGACGTGGCTGTTCGGGCACTGATCACGTGTTTATCAGGCAGTGATCAGTGACTGACAGGCGCTGATCAGGGGACTGTGCACGCACTGATCAGGTGGCTGATCAGGAACTGACCACCTGACCGCGCATGCAGTGATCACGTGGCTGGTCGTTCACTGATCACGTGTTTATCATACGGTGATCACGTGACTGAGAGGCGCTGATCACGTGACTGTGCCGTCAGTGATCACCTGGCTGAGCAGGCACTGATATCGTGACTGAGCATGCACTGATCATGTGCCGGGAGCCGGGGAGGCATTCCACTCTGGACAAAGGTCATGAGGAAGGAGGCTCGGCATACGCAAATGCGGGATCGAGCCTCAGGAGTCCACCCGGATATTCTCGAGCATCTCCCCCCAAAAAAACCGGAGTCTGCCTACTGTATTGCTTTGTGCTCTCACCTCTGATTTCACTGGGGGCTGTCCCCCACCACCATCTCGCTCTCTCTGTCAAAGAGTTAACTTACAGCTCCAATTCATAAAGTTCCTTGTCATTCTTCCCTTTAACTTCCAGCTGAGTCTCCATCTGGAGCGCGGAACCCACCACGCTTACTAATTATGCCTGGGCTGCTAAGACCCACTCGAGAAGGTGTCTAGGGTGAGGCACCTTTCGCTATTCGAGAGGGCGCCTGCGGCCTACGTAAGTGGTGCAAACTTCTTGTCTTGAAGTTTGATTGGTCTTCCGCGTAAACCAAGCTACTCAGTCTCTTTTCTCCACCGAATTTTCCTACTGAGCTCTCCTCATACTATTATTCTTGACATCTCTGATTAGCATATAAATAGTCGCCTAGGCCATCTCTCCTTCGAATACCCTGGATCAGTTGGGGCTGGTCCCCGGCAGGTGGCGACCGAACAGGGACCTCAGGAGGCAATACTCAAAGAGCTGAGCAGACACGAACCACGCAATCAGCAGGCAATAAGCATGGAGCTCAGCAGTGACGAATCATGCTGCTCAACTGGCAATAATCAAGCACGTGACCAGGCAGGAATCACGCAGCTCAGCTGGCAATTGTCAAGCAGATGAGCCGACAGGAATCACGCAGCTCAGCTGGCAATTGTCATGCAGATGAGCCGGCAGGAATCACGCAGCTCAGCAGGCCCTGATCACGTGACTCTGCAGGCACTGATCACGTGGCTGATCAAGTCCAGATCACGTGACTGAGCATGCACTGATCACGTGGCTATCATGCACTGATGACGTGACTGCGCATGCACTGATGACGTGGCTGATCGGGCACTGATCACATGGCTCATCATGCACTGATCACGTGTTTATCAGGCAATGATCAGTGACTGACAGGCGCTGATCATGGGACTGTGCACGCACTGATCACGTGGCTATCATGCACTGATCACGTGACTGCGCATGCACTGATGACGTGGCTGTTCGGGCACTGATCACGTGTTTATCAGGCAGTGATCAGTGACTGACAGGCGCTGATCAGGGGACTGTGCACGCACTGATCAGGTGGCTGATCAGGAACTGACCACCTGACCGCGCATGCAGTGATCACGTGGCTGGTCGTTCACTGATCACGTGTTTATCATACGGTGATCACGTGACTGAGAGGCGCTGATCACGTGACTGTGCCGTCAGTGATCACGTGGCTGAGCAGGCACTGATATCGTGACTGAGCATGCACTGATCATGTGCCGGGAGCCGGGGAGGCATTCCACTCTGGACAAAGGTCATGAGGAAGGAGGCTCGGCATACGCAAATGCGGGATCGAGCCTCAGGAGTCCACCCGGATGTTCTCGAGCATCTCCCCCCAAAAAACCGGAGTCTGCCTACTGTATTGCTTTGTGCTCTCACCTCTGATTTCACTGGGGGCTGTCCCCCACCACCATCTCGCTCTCTCTGTCAAAGAGTTAACTTACAGCTCCAATTCATAAAGTTCCTTGTCATTCTTCCCTTTAACTTCCAGCTGAGTCTCCATCTGGAGCGCGGAACCCACCACGCTTACTAATTATGCCTGGGCTGCTAAGACCCACTCGAGAAGGTGTCTAGGGTGAGGCACCTTTCGCTATTCGAGAGGGCGCCTGCGGCCTACGTAAGTGGTGCAAACTTCTTGTCTTGAAGTTTGATTGGTCTTCCGCGTAAACCAAGCTACTCAGTCTCTTTTCTCCACCGAATTTTCCTACTGAGCTCTCCTCATACTATTATTCTTGACATCTCTGATTAGCATATAAATAGTCGCCTAGGCCATCTCTCCTTCGAATACCCTGGATCAGTTGGGGCTGGTCCCCGGCAGGTGGCGACCGAACAGGGACCTCAGGAGGCAATACTCAAAGAGCTGAGCAGACACGAACCACGCAATCAGCAGGCAATAAGCATGGAGCTCAGCAGTGACGAATCATGCTGCTCAACTGGCAATAATCAAGCACGTGACCAGGCAGGAATCACGCAGCTCAGCTGGCAATTGTCAAGCAGATGAGCCGACAGGAATCACGCAGCTCAGCTGGCAATTGTCATGCAGATGAGCCGGCAGGAATCACGCAGCTCAGCAGGCCCTGATCACGTGACTCTGCAGGCACTGATCACGTGGCTGATCAAGTCCAGATCACGTGACTGAGCATGCACTGATCACGTGGCTATCATGCACTGATGACGTGACTGCGCATGCACTGATGACGTGGCTGATCGGGCACTGATCACATGGCTCATCATGCACTGATCACGTGTTTATCAGGCAATGATCAGTGACTGACAGGCGCTGATCATGGGACTGTGCACGCACTGATCACGTGGCTATCATGCACTGATCACGTGACTGCGCATGCACTGATGACGTGGCTGTTCGGGCACTGATCACGTGTTTATCAGGCAGTGATCAGTGACTGACAGGCGCTGATCAGGGGACTGTGCACGCACTGATCAGGTGGCTGATCAGGAACTGACCACCTGACCGCGCATGCAGTGATCACGTGGCTGGTCGTTCACTGATCACGTGTTTATCATACGGTGATCACGTGACTGAGAGGCGCTGATCACGTGACTGTGCCGTCAGTGATCACGTGGCTGAGCAGGCACTGATATCGTGACTGAGCATGCACTGATCATGTGCCGGGAGCCGGGGAGGCATTCCACTCTGGACAAAGGTCATGAGGAAGGAGGCTCGGCATACGCAAATGCGGGATCGAGCCTCAGGAGTCCACCCGGATATTCTCGAGCATCTCCCCCCAAAAAAACCGGAGTCTGCCTACTGTATTGCTTTGTGCTCTCACCTCTGATTTCACTGGGGGCTGTCCCCCACCACCATCTCGCTCTCTCTGTCAAAGAGTTAACTTACAGCTCCAATTCATAAAGTTCCTTGTCATTCTTCCCTTTAACTTCCAGCTGAGTCTCCATCTGGAGCGCGGAACCCACCACGCTTACTAATTATGCCTGGGCTGCTAAGACCCACTCGAGAAGGTGTCTAGGGTGAGGCACCTTTCGCTATTCGAGAGGGCGCCTGCGGCCTACGTAAGTGGTGCAAACTTCTTGTCTTGAAGTTTGATTGGTCTTCCGCGTAAACCAAGCTACTCAGTCTCTTTTCTCCACCGAATTTTCCTACTGAGCTCTCCTCATACTATTATTCTTGACATCTCTGATTAGCATATAAATAGTCGCCTAGGCCATCTCTCCTTCGAATACCCTGGATCAGTTGGGGCTGGTCCCCGGCAGGTGGCGACCGAACAGGGACCTCAGGAGGCAATACTCAAAGAGCTGAGCAGACACGAACCACGCAATCAGCAGGCAATAAGCATGGAGCTCAGCAGTGACGAATCATGCTGCTCAACTGGCAATAATCAAGCACGTGACCAGGCAGGAATCACGCAGCTCAGCTGGCAATTGTCAAGCAGATGAGCCGACAGGAATCACGCAGCTCAGCTGGCAATTGTCATGCAGATGAGCCGGCAGGAATCACGCAGCTCAGCAGGCCCTGATCACGTGACTCTGCAGGCACTGATCACGTGGCTGATCAAGTCCAGATCACGTGACTGAGCATGCACTGATCACGTGGCTATCATGCACTGATGACGTGACTGCGCATGCACTGATGACGTGGCTGATCGGGCACTGATCACATGGCTCATCATGCACTGATCACGTGTTTATCAGGCAATGATCAGTGACTGACAGGCGCTGATCATGGGACTGTGCACGCACTGATCACGTGGCTATCATGCACTGATCACGTGACTGCGCATGCACTGATGACGTGGCTGTTCGGGCACTGATCACGTGTTTATCAGGCAGTGATCAGTGACTGACAGGCGCTGATCAGGGGACTGTGCACGCACTGATCAGGTGGCTGATCAGGAACTGACCACCTGACCGCGCATGCAGTGATCACGTGGCTGGTCGTTCACTGATCACGTGTTTATCATAGGGTGATCACGTGACTGAGAGGCGCTGATCACGTGACTGTGCCGTCAGTGATCACCTGGCTGAGCAGGCACTGATATCGTGACTGAGCATGCACTGATCATGTGCCGGGAGCCGGGGAGGCATTCCACTCTGGACAAAGGTCATGAGGAAGGAGGCTCGGCATACGCAAATGCGGGATCGAGCCTCAGGAGTCCACCCGGATATTCTCGAGCATCTCCCCCCAAAAAAACCGGAGTCTGCCTACTGTATTGCTTTGTGCTCTCACCTCTGATTTCACTGGGGGCTGTCCCCCACCACCATCTCGCTCTCTCTGTCAAAGAGTTAACTTACAGCTCCAATTCATAAAGTTCCTTGTCATTCTTCCCTTTAACTTCCAGCTGAGTCTCCATCTGGAGCGCGGAACCCACCACGCTTACTAATTATGCCTGGGCTGCTAAGACCCACTCGAGAAGGTGTCTAGGGTGAGGCACCTTTCGCTATTCGAGAGGGCGCCTGCGGCCTACGTAAGTGGTGCAAACTTCTTGTCTTGAAGTTTGATTGGTCTTCCGCGTAAACCAAGCTACTCAGTCTCTTTTCTCCACCGAATTTTCCTACTGAGCTCTCCTCATACTATTATTCTTGACATCTCTGATTAGCATATAAATAGTCGCCTAGGCCATCTCTCCTTCGAATACCCTGGATCAGTTGGGGCTGGTCCCCGGCAGGTGGCGACCGAACAGGGACCTCAGGAGGCAATACTCAAAGAGCTGAGCAGACACGAACCACGCAATCAGCAGGCAATAAGCATGGAGCTCAGCAGTGACGAATCATGCTGCTCAACTGGCAATAATCAAGCACGTGACCAGGCAGGAATCACGCAGCTCAGCTGGCAATTGTCAAGCAGATGAGCCGACAGGAATCACGCAGCTCAGCTGGCAATTGTCATGCAGATGAGCCGGCAGGAATCACGCAGCTCAGCAGGCCCTGATCACGTGACTCTGCAGGCACTGATCACGTGGCTGATCAAGTCCAGATCACGTGACTGAGCATGCACTGATCACGTGGCTATCATGCACTGATGACGTGACTGCGCATGCACTGATGACGTGGCTGATCGGGCACTGATCACATGGCTCATCATGCACTGATCACGTGTTTATCAGGCAATGATCAGTGACTGACAGGCGCTGATCATGGGACTGTGCACGCACTGATCACGTGGCTATCATGCACTGATCACGTGACTGCGCATGCACTGATGACGTGGCTGTTCGGGCACTGATCACGTGTTTATCAGGCAGTGATCAGTGACTGACAGGCGCTGATCAGGGGACTGTGCACGCACTGATCAGGTGGCTGATCAGGAACTGACCACCTGACCGCCCATGCGGTGATCACGTGGCTGGTCGTTCACTGATCACGTGTTTATCATACGGTGATCACGTGACTGAGAGGCGCTGATCACGTGACTGTGCCGTCAGTGATCACCTGGCTGAGCAGGCACTGATATCGTGACTGAGCATGCACTGATCATGTGCCGGGAGCCGGGGAGGCCTTCCACTCTGGACAAAGGTCATGAGGAAGGAGGCTCGGCATACGCAAATGCGGGATCGAGCCTCAGGACTCCACCCGGATGTTTTCGAGCATCTCCCCCCCAAAAAAAACCGGAGTCTGCCTACTGTATTGCTTTGTGCTCTCACCTCTGATTTCACTGGGGGCTGTCCCCCACCACCATCTCACTCTGTCTGTCAAAGAGTTAACTAACAGCTCCAATTCATAAAGTTCCTTGTCATTCTTCCCTTTAACTTCCAGCTGAGTCTCCATCTGGAGCGCGGAACCCACCACGCTTACTAATTATGCCTGGGCTGCTAAGACCCACTCGAGAAGGTGTCTAGGGTGAGGCACCTTTCGCTATTCGAGAGGGCGCCTGCGGCCTACGTAAGTGGTGCAAACTTCTTGTCTTGAAGTTTGATTGGTCTTCCGTGTAAACCAAGCTACTCAGTCTCTTTTCTCCACCGAATTTTCCTACTGAGCTCTCCTCATACTATTATTCTTGACATCTCTGATTAGCATATAAATAGTCGCCTAGGCCATCTCTCCTTCGAATACCCTGGATCAGTTGGGGCTGGTCCCCGGCAGGTGGCGACCGAACAGGGACCTCAGGAGGCAATACTCAAAGAGCTGAGCAGACACGAACCACGCAATCAGCAGGCAATAAGCATGGAGCTCAGCAGTGACGAATCATGCTGCTCAACTGGCAAAAATCAAGCACGTGACCAGGCAGGAATCACCCAGCTCAGCTGGCAATTGTCAAGCAGATGAGCCGACAGGAATCACGCAGCTCAGCTGGCAATTGTCATGCAGATGAGCCGGCAGGAATCACGCAGCTCAGCAGGCCCTGATCACGTGACTCTGCAGGCACTGATCACGTGGCTGATCAAGTCCAGATCACGTGACTGAGCATGCACTGATCACGTGGCTATCATGCACTGATGACGTGACTGCGCATGCACTGATGACGTGGCTGATCGGGCACTGATCACATGGCTCATCATGCACTGATCACGTGTTTATCAGGCAATGATCAGTGACTGACAGGCGCTGATCATGGGACTGTGCACGCACTGATCACGTGGCTATCATGCACTGATCACGTGGCTGCGCATGCACTGATGACGTGGCTGTTCGGGCACTGATCACCTGTTTATCAGGCAGTGATCAGTGACTGACAGGCGCTGATCAGGGGACTGTGCACGCACTGATCAGGTGGCTGATCAGGAACTGACCACCTGACCGCGCATGCAGTGATCACGTGGCTTGTTGTTCACTGATCACGTGTTTATCATAGGGTGATCACGTGACTGAGAGGCGCTGATCACGTGACTGTGCCGTCAGTGATCACCTGGCTGAGCAGGCACTGATATCGTGACTGAGCATGCACTGATCATGTGCCGGGAGCCGGGGAGGCCTTCCACTCTGGACAAAGGTCATGAGGAAGGAGGCTCGGCATACGCAAATGCGGGATCGAGCCTCAGGACTCCACCTGGATGTTTTCGAGCATCTCCCCCCAAAAAAACCGGAGTCTGCCTACTGTATTGCTTTGTGCTCTCACCTCTGATTTCACTGGGGGCTGTCCCCCACCACCATCTCACTCTCTCTGTCAAAGAGTTAACTTACAGCTCCAATTCATAAAGTTCCTTGTCATTCTTCCCTTTAACTTCCAGCTGAGTCTCCATCTGGAGCGCGGAACCCACCACGCTTACTAATTATGCCTGGGCTGCTAAGACCCACTCGAGAAGGTGTCTAGGGTGAGGCACCTTTCGCTATTCGAGAGGGCGCCTGCGGCCTACGTAAGTGGTGCAAACTTCTTGTCTTGAAGTTTGATTGGTCTTCCGTGTAAACCAAGCTACTCAGTCTCTTTTCTCCACCGAATTTTCCTACTGAGCTCTCCTCATACTATTATTCTTGACATCTCTGATTAGCATATAAATAGTCGCCTAGGCCATCTCTCCTTCGAATACCCTGGATCAGTTGGGGCTGGTCCCCGGCAGGTGGCGACCGAACAGGGACCTCAGGAGGCAATACTCAAAGAGCTGAGCAGACACGAACCACGCAATCAGCAGGCAATAAGCATGGGGCTCAGCAGTGACGAATCATGCTGCTCAACTGGCAAAAATCAAGCACGTGACCAGGCAGGAATCACGCAGCTCAGCTGGCAATTGTCAAGCAGATGAGCCAACAGGAATCACGCAGCTCAGCTGGAAATTGTCATGCAGATGAGCCGGCAGGAATCACGCAGCTCAGCAGGCCCTGATCACGTGACTGTGCAGGCACTGTTCACGTGGCTGATCATACACTGATCACCTGATGATCATGCACTGATCACGTGGCTATCATGCACTGATCACGTGGCTGATCATGCACTGATCACGTGTCTGACCATGCACTGATCACGTGGCTGATCATGCACTGATCACGTAACTGATCATGCACTGATCACGTGGCTATCATGCACTGATCACGTGGCTGTACATGCACTGTTCACGTGGCTGATCACACACCTGTCACGTGACATATCATGCACTGATCACGTGGCACTCATGCACTGATCACGTGGCTGATCATACTCTGCTCACGTAACTCATGCACACATCACGTGGCTATCATGCACTGCTCACGTGGCTCGTCATGGAATGATCACGTAGCAACCATATACTGGTAACGTGACTGATCATGCAAAGATCACGTAAATGATCATGCACTGTTCACGTGACTGATCATGTACTGATCACGTGACTGATCATGCACTGAACACGTGGCTATCATGCTCTGCTCACGTGGCTGATCATGCAACGATCACGTAGCAACCATGTACTGGTCACGTGACTGATCATGCACTGATCACGTAATTGATCCTGCACTGATCACGTGGCTCATCATGCACTGATCACGTGGCTGATCACACATGTATCACGTGACTGATCATGCACTGATCCCGTGGCTCTCATGCACTGATCACGTGGCTGTCATGCACTGATCACGTGGATATCATGCACTGATCATGTGGCTGATCACACACGTATCACATGACTGATCATGCACTGATCATGTGGCTATCATGCACTGATCACATAGCTATCATGAACTGATCACGTGGCTGATCACGCAATGATCACGTAGCTACCATGTACTGGTCATGTGACTGATCATGCACTGATCACGTAATTGATCCTGCACTGATCACATGGCTCATCATGCACTGATCACGTGACTGATCATGCACTGATCACGTGACTGATCATGCACTGATCACGTAAATAATCATGAAGTGATCACGTGGCTATCCTGCACTGATCACGTGGATAACATGCACTGATCACGTGGCTGATCACACACGTATCACGTGACTAATCATGCACTGATCAGGTAATTGATCATGCACTGATCATGTGACTGATCATGCACAGATCACGTAACTGATCATGCAGAGATCACGTGACTGATCATGCACTGATCACGTGGCTATCATGCACTGCTCACGTGGCTGATCATGCAATGATCACGCAGCTACCATGTACTTGTCACATGACTGATCATGCACTGATCACATAATTGATCATGCACTGATCACCTGGCTTATCATGCATTGATCATGTGACTGATCATGTGCTGATCATGTTTGGTGTCACACACTGATCATGTGCCTATGGAGGCAATGAACATAGAGCTGAGTAGGCAGGAATCAGTCAGCAGGCTATAATCATGTAATTCACCTCTGAGAAATCATGCTGCTGAGCTGGCAATAATCAAGTAGATGAGCAGGCAGGAATTACGCAGCACAGGTGGCAATTGTCAAGCAGCTGACAGGCAGGAATCGTGCAGCTCAGCTGGCAATTGTCAAGCAGATGAGCAGACAGTAATCACGCAGCTCAGCAGGCCCTGATCACGTGACTGAGCATGCACTGATCACGTGGCTGATCACACACTGATCACATGACTGATCATGCACTGATCACGTGAATGATCATGCACTGATCACGTGGCTATCATGCACTGATCACGTGGCTGACATACACTGATCACGTGCCTGGTCATGCACTGATCACGTGGCTGATCATGCACTGATCACGTGACTGATCATGCACTGATCTCGGGTCTGATCATGCACTGATCACGTGGCTATCATGCACTGCTCACGTGGCTGATCATGCCATGATCACGCAGCTACCATGTACTGGTCACATGACTGATCAGGCACTGATCACGTGACTGATCATGCAGTGATCACGTGGCTATCATGAACTACTCACGTGGCTGATCATGCAATGATCATGTAGCTACCATGTACAGGTCACGTGAATGATCATACACCCATCAGGTGACTGATCATGCACTGATCACGTGGCTATCATGCACTGATCACGAGACTGATCATGCACTGTTCACGTCTATATCATGCACTGATCACATGACTGCCCGTGCACTGATCACGTGGATGATCATACACTAATCTTGTGACAGATCATGCACTGATCACGTGGCTGATCATGCACTGATACCGTGACTGAGCATGGACTGATCACATGACTATCATGTAGTGATCACGTGACTTAATGGCGCTGATCATGTGACTGATCATGCGCTGATCATGTTTGCTATCATACACTGATCATGTGCCTCTGGAGGCAATAAACAAAGAGCTGAGTAGGCACAAATCAAACAGTCAGCAGGCAATAATCATGGAACTCAGGTGTGAGGAATCATGCTGCTCAGCTGGCAATAATCAAGCAGCTGAGCAGGCAGGAATTACGCAGCACAGCTGGCAATTGTCAAGCAGATGACAGGCAGGAATCGTGCAGCTCAGCTGGCAATTGTCAAGCAGATGAGCAGACAGTAATCACGCAGCTCAGCAGGCCCAGATCACGGGACTGAGCATGCACTGTTCACGTGGCTGATCATACACTGATCACGTGATGATCATGCACTGATCACTTGGATATCATGCACTGATCACGTGGCTGATCATACACTGTTGACGTGTCTGACCATGCACTGATCACGTGGCTGACCATACACTGCTCACGTAACTGATCATGCACTGATCACGTGGCTATCATGCACTGATCACGTGGCTGAACATGCACTGTTCACGTGGCTGATCACACACCTGTCACGTGACATATCATGCACTGATCACGTGGCACTCATGCACTGATCACGTGGCTGATCATACTCTGCTCACGTAACTCATGCACACATCACGTGGCTATCATGCACTGCTCACGTGGCTCGTCATGGAATGATCACGTAGCAACCATATACTGGTAACGTGACTGATCATGCAAAGATCACGTAAATGATCATGCACTGTTCACGTGACTGATCATGTACTGATCACGTGACTGATCATGCACTGACCACGTGGCTATCATGCTCTGCTCACGTGGCTGATCATGCAACGATCACGTAGCAACCATGTACTGGTCACGTAACTGATCATGCACTGATCACGTAATTGATCCTGCACTGATCACGTGGCTCATCATGCACTGATCACGTGGCTGATCACACATGTATCACGTGACTGATCATGCACTGATCACGTGGCTCTCATGCACTGATCACGTGGCTGTCATGCACTGATCACGTGGCTCTCATGCACTGATCATGTGGCTATCATGCACTGATCACGTAGCTATCATGAACTGATCACGTGGCTGATCACCCAATGATCACGTAGCTACCATGTACTGGTCATGTGACTGATCATGCACTGATCACGTAATTGATCCTGCACTGATCACATGGCTCATCCCGCACTGATCCGGTGGCTGATCACACTCGTATCACGTGACTGATCATGTACAGATCACGTAAATAATCATGAAGTGATCACGTGGCTATCCTGCACTGATCACGTGGATAACATGCACTGATCACGTGGCTGATCACACACGTATCACGTGACTAATCATGCACTGATCACGTGGCTATCATGCACTGATCACGTGGCTATCATGCACTGATCACGTGGCTGATCATGCAATGATCACGGAGCTGCCATGCACTGGTCACGTGACTGATCATGCACTGATCAGGTAATTGATCATGCACTGATCATGTGACTGATCATGCACAGATCACGTGACTGATCATGCAGAGATCACGTGACTGATCACGTGGCTATCATGCAGTGCTCACGTGGCTGATCATGCAATGATCACGCAGCTACCATGTACTTGTCACATGACTGATCATGCACTGATCACATAATTGATCATGCACTGATCACCTGGCTTATCATGCATTGATCATGTGACTGATCATGTGCTGATCATGTTTGGTGTCACACACTGATCATGTGCCTATGGAGGCAATGAACATAGAGCTGAGTAGGCAGGAATCAGTCAGCAGGCTATAATCATGTAACTCACCTCTGAGAAATCATGCTGCTGAGCTGGCAATAATCAAGTAGATGAGCAGGCAGGAATTACGCAGCACAGGTGGCAATTGTCAAGCAGCTGACAGGCAGGAATCGTGCAGCTCAGCTGGCAATTGTCAAGCAGATGAGCAGACAGTAATCACGCAGCTCAGCAGGCCCTGATCACGTGACTGAGCATGCACTGTTCACGTGGCTGATCACACACCTATCACATGACTGATCATGCACTGATCACGTGACTGATCATGCACTGATCACGTGGCTATCATGCACTGATCACTTGGCTGGACATACACTGATCACGTGGCTGGTCATGCACTGATCACGTGGCTGATCATGCACTGATCACGTGACTGATCATGCACTGATCTCGTGTCTGATCACGTACTGATCACGTAGCTATCATGCACTGCTCATGTGGCTGATCATGCGATGATCACGCAGCTACCATGCACTGGTCACATGACTGATCATGCACTGATTACGTGACTGATCATGCACTGATCTCGTGTCTGATCATGCACTGATCACGTGGCTATCATGCACTGCTCACGTGGCTGATCATGTCATGATCACGCAGCTACCATGTACTGGTCACATGACTGATCATGCACTGATCACGTGACTGATCATGCAGTGATCACGTGGCTATCATGCACTACTCACGTGGCTGATCATGCAATGATCATGTAGCTACCATGTACAGGTCACGTGAATGATCATACACCCATCAGGTGACTGATCATGCACTGATCACGTGGCTATCATGCACTGATCACTAGACTGATCATGCACTGTTCACGTCTATATAATGCACTGATCACATGACTGCCCGTGCACTGATCACGTGGATGATCATACACTAATCTTGTGACAGATCATGCACTGATCACGTGGCTGATCATGCACTGATACCGTGACTGAGCATGGACTGATCACATGACTATCATGTAGTGATCACGTGACTTAATGGCGCTGATCATGTGACTGATCATGCGCTGATCATGTTTGCTATCATACACTGATCATGTGCCTCTAGAGGCAATAAACAAAGAGCTGAGTAGGCACGAATCAAACAGTCAGCAGGCAATAATCATGGAACTCAGCTGTGAGGAATCATGCTGCTCAGCTGGCAATAATCAAGCAGCTGAGCAGGCAGGAATTACGCAGCACAGCTGGCAATTGTCAAGCAGATGACAGGCAGGAATCGTGCAGCTCAGCTGCAATTGTCAAGCAGATGACAGGCAGGAATCGTGCAGCTCAGCTGGCAATTGTCAAGCAGATGAGCAGACAGTAATCACGCAGCTCAGCAGGCCCAGATCACGTGACTGAGCATGCACTGTTCACGTGGCTGATCATACACTGATCACGTGATGATCATGCACTGATCACTTGGCTATCATGCACTGATCACGTGGCTGATCATACACTGTTCACGTGTCTGACCATGCACTGATCACGTGGCTGATCATACACTGTTCACGTAACTGATCATGCACTGTGCACGTGACTGATCATGTACTGATCACGTGACTGATCATGCACTGACCACGTGGCTATCATGCTCTGCTCACGTGGCTGATCATGCAACGATCACGTAGCAACCATGTACTGGTCACGTGACTGATCATGCACTGATCACGTAATTGATCCTGCACTGATCACGTGGCTCATCATGCACTGATCACGTGGCTGATCACACATGTATCACGTGACTGATCATGCACTGATCACGTGGCTCTCATGCACTGATCACGTGGCTGTCATGCACTGATCACGTGGATATCATGCACTGATCACGTGGCTGATCACACACGTATCACATGACTGATCATGCACTGATCACGTGGCTATCATGCACTGATCACGTGGCTATCATGCACTGATCATGTTGCTGATCATGCAATGATCACGTAGCTACCATGTACTGGTCACGTGACTGATCATGCACTGATCACGTAATTGATCATGCACTGATCACGTGGCTGATCATGCACTGATCACGTGCCTGATCATACACTGATCTCATAACTGATCATGCACTGATCACGTGACTGATCATGCACTGATCACGTGGCTATCATGCACTGATCACGTGGCTGGACATACACTGATCACGTGCCTGGTCATGCACTGATCACATGGCTGATCATGCAGTGATCACGTGGCTGTCATGCACTACTCACGTGGCTGATCATGCAATGATCACGTAACTACCATGTACAGGTCACGTGAATGATCATACACCCATCAGGTGACTGATCATGCACTGATCACGTGGCTATCATGCACTGATCACGAGACTGATCATGCACTCTTCAGGTCTATATCATGCACTGATCACATGACTGCCCGTGCACTGATCACGTGGATGATCATACACTAATCTTGTGACAGATCATGCACTGATCACGTGGCTGATCATGCACTGATACCGTGACTGAGCATGGACTGATCACATGACTATCCTGTAGTGATCACGTGACTTAATGGCGCTGATCATGTGACTGATCATGCGCTGATCTTGTTTGCTAACATACACTGATCATGTGCCTCTGGAGGCAATAAACAAAGAGCTGAATAGGCATGAATCAAACATTCAGCAGGCAATAATCATGGAACACAGGTGTGAGGAATCATGCTGCTCAGCTGGCAATAATCAAGCAGCTGAGCAGGCAGGAATTACGCAGCACAGCTGGCAATTGTCAAGCAGATGACAGGCAGGAATCGTGCAGCTCAGCTGGCAATTGTCAAGCAGATGAGCAGACAGTAATCACGCAGCTCAGCAGGCCCAGATCACGTGACTGAGCATGCACTGTTCACGTGGCTGATCATACACTGATCACGTGATGATCATGCACTGATCACTTGGATATCATGCACTGATCACGTGGCTGATCATACACTGTTCACGTGTCTGACCATGCACTGATCACGTGGCTGATCATACACTGCTCACGTAACTGATCATGCACTGATCACGTGGCTATCATGCTCTGATCACGTGGCTGATCATGCAACGATCACTTAGCAACCATGTACTTGTCACGTGACTGATCATGCACTGATCACGAAATTGATCCTGCACTGATCACGTGGCTCATCACGCACTGATCACGTGGCTGATCACACATGTATCACGTGTCTGACCATGCACTGATCACGTGGCTATCATGCACTGATCACGTGGCTATCATGCACTGATCACTTGGCTGATCATGCACTGATCACGTGACTGATCATGCACTGATCTCATGTCTGATCATGCACTGATCACGTGGCTATCATGCACTGCTCACGTGGCTGATCATGCCATGATCACGCAGCTACTATGTACTGGTCACATGACTGATCATGCACTGATCACGTGACTGATCATGCAGTGATCACGTGGCGATCATGAACTACTCACGTGGCTGATCATGCAATGATCACGAGACTGATCATGCACTGTTCACGTCTATATCATGCACTGATCACATGACTGCCCGTGCACTGATCACGTGGATGATCATACACTAATCTTGTGACAGATCATGCACTGATCACGTGGCTGATCATGCACTGATACCGTGACTGAGCATGGACTGATCACATGACTATCATGTAGTGATCACGTGACTTAATGGCGCTGATCATGTGACTGATCATGCGCTGATCATGTTTGCTAACATACACTGATCATGTGCCTCTGGAGGCAATAAACAAAGAGCTGAGTAGGCACGAATCAAACAGTCAGCAGGCAATAATCATGGAACACAGGTGTGAGGAATCATGCTGCTCAGCTGGCAATAATCAAGCAGCTGAGCAGGCAGGAATTACGCAGCACAGCTGGCAATTGTCAAGCAGATGACAGGCAGGAATCGTGCAGCTCAGCTGGCAATTGTCAAGCAGATGAGCAGACAGTAATCACGCAGCTCAGCAGGCCCAAATCACGGGACTGAGCATGCACTGTTCACGTGGCTAATCATACACTGATCACGTGATGATCATGCACTGATCACTTGGATATCATGCACTGATCACGTGGCTGATCATGCACTGATCACGTGTCTGACCATGCACTGATCACGTGGCTGATCATACACTGCTCACGTAACTGATCATGCACTGATCACGTGGCTATCATGCACTGATCACGTGGCTGATCATGCACTGATCACGTAGCAACCATGCACTGTCACGTGACTGATCATGCACTGATCACGAAATTGATCCTGCACTGATCATGTGGCTGATCATGCACTGATCACGTGGCTGATCACACATGATCACGTGACTGATCATGCACTGATCACGTGGCTATCATGCACTGATCACGTGGCTATCATGCACTGATCACGTGGCTGATCATGCACTGATCACGTGACTGATCATGCACTGATCACGTGACTGATCATGCACTGATCACGTGGCTATCATGCACTGCTCACGTGGCTGATCATGCCATGATCACGCAGCTACCATGTACTGGTCACGTGACTGATCATGCACTGATCACGTGACTGATCATGCACTGATCACGTGGCTGATCATGCACTGATCACGTGGCTGATCATGCACTGATCACGAGACTGATCATGCACTGATCACGTCTATATCATGCACTGATCACATGACTGCCCGTGCACTGATCACGTGGATGATCATACACTAATCTCGTGACAGATCATGCACTGATCACGTGGCTGATCATGCACTGATACCGTGACTGAGCATGGACTGATCACATGACTATCATGTAGTGATCATGTGACTTAATGGCGCTGATCATGTGACTGATCATGCGCTGATCATGTTTGCTATCATACACTGATCATGTGCCTCTGGAGGCAATAAACAAAGAGCTGAGTAGGCACGAATCAAACAGTCAGCAGGCAATAATCATGGAACTCAGGTGTGAGGAATCATGCTGCTCAGCTGGCAATAATCAAGCAGCTGAGCAGGCAGGAATTATGCAGCACAGCTGGCAATTGTCAAGCAGATGACAGGCAGGAATCGTGCAGCTCAGCTGGCAATTGTCAAGCAGATGAGCAGACAGTAATCACGCAGCTCAGCAGGCCCTGATCACGTGACTGAGCATGCACTGTTCACGTGGCTGATCATACACTGATCACGTGATGATCATGCACTGATCACGTGGATATCATGCACTGATCACGTGGCTGATCATACACTGTTCACGTGTCTGACCATGCACTGATCACGTGGCTGATCATACACTGCTCACGTAACTGATCATGCACTGATCACGTGGCTATCATGCACTGATCACGTGGCTGAACATGCACTGATCACGTGGCTGATCACACACCTGTCACGTGACATATCATGCACTGATCACGTGGCACTCATGCACTGATCACGTGGCTGATCATACTCTGCTCACGTAACTCATGCACACATCACGTGGCTATCATGCACTGCTCACGTGGCTGATCATGCAATGATCACGTAGCAACCATGTACTGGTCACGTGACTGATCATGCACTGATCACGTAATGATCATGCACTGATCACGTGGCTGATCATGCACTGATCACGTGATGATCATGCACTGATCACGTGGCTATCATGCACTGATCACGTGGCTGATCATGCACTGATCACGTGTCTGACCATGCACTGATCACGTGGCTGATCATGCACTGATCACGTAACTGATCATGCACTGATCACGTGGCTATCATGCACTGATCACGTGGCTGAACATGCACTGTTCACGTGGCTGATCACACACCTGTCACGTGACATATCATGCACTGATCACGTGGCACTCATGCACTGATCACGTGGCTGATCATACACTGATCACGTAACTCATGCACTCATCACGTGGCTATCATGCACTGCTCACGTGGCTCGTCATGGAATGATCACGTAGCTACCATATACTGGTCACGTGACTGATCATGCACTGATCACGTGAATGATCATGCACTGTTCACGAGACTGATCATGTACTGATCACGTGACTGATCATGCACTGATCACGTGGCTATCATGCACTGCTCACGTGGCTGATCATGCAATGATCACGTAGCAACCATGTACTGTCACGTGACTGATCATGCACTGATCACGTAATTGATCATGCACTGATCACGTGGCTCATCATGCACTGATCACGTGGCTGATCACACATGATCACGTGACTGATCATGCACTGATCACGTGGCTCTCATGCACTGATCACGTGGCTATCATGCACTGATCACGTGGCTATCATGCACTGATCACGTGGCTGATCATGCAATGATCACGTAGCTACCATGCACTGATCACGTGACTGATCATGCACTGATCACGTAATTGATCATGCACTGATCACGTGGCTGATCATGCACTGATCACGTGGCTGATCACACTGATCACGTGACTGATCATGCACTGATCACGTGACTGATCATGCACTGATCACGTAGCTATCATGCACTGATCACGTGGATATCATGCACTGATCACGTGGCTGATCACACACGATCACGTGACTGATCATGCACTGATCACGTGGCTATCATGCACTGATCACGTGGCTATCATGCACTGATCACGTGGCTGATCATGCAATGATCACGGAGCTGCCATGCACTGATCACGTGACTGATCATGCACTGATCACGTGATTGATCATGCACTGATCACGTGACTGATCATGCACTGATCACGTAACTGATCATGCACTGATCACGTGACTGATCATGCACTGATCACGTGACTATCATGCACTGATCACGTGGCTGATCATGCACTGATCACGCAGCTACCATGCACTGTCACGTGACTGATCATGCACTGATCACATGACTGATCATGCACTGATCACGTGGCTTATCATGCACTGATCATGTGACTGATCATGTGCTGATCATGTTTGTATCATACACTGATCATGTGCCTCTGGAGGCAATGAACAAAGAGCTGAGTAGGCACGAATCAGTCAGCAGGCAATAATCATGGAACTCAGCTCTGAGGAATCATGCTGCTCAGCTGGCAATAATCAAGCAGCTGAGCAGGCAGGAATTACGCAGCACAGCTGGCAATTGTCAAGCAGATGACAGGCAGGAATCGTGCAGCTCAGCTGGCAATTGTCAAGCAGATGAGCAGACAGTAATCACGCAGCTCAGCAGGCCCTGATCACGTGACTGAGCATGCACTGTTCACGTGGCTGATCACACACTGATCACGTGACTGATCATGCACTGATCACGTGATGATCATGCACTGATCACGTGGCTATCATGCACTGATCACGTGGCTGACATGCACTGATCACGTGCCTGATCATGCACTGATCGCGTGGCTGATCATGCACTGATCACGTGACTGATCATGCACTGATCACGTGGCTGATCATGCACTGATCACGTGGCTATCATGCACTGATCACGTGGCTGATCATGCATGATCACGCCATGATCACGCAGCTACCATGCACTGATCACGTGACTGATCATGCACTGATCACGTGACTGATCATGCACTGATCACGTGGCTATCATGAACTTCTCACGTGGCTGATCATGCAATGATCACGTAGCTATCATGTACTGGTCACGTGACTGATCATGCACTGATCACGTGACTGATCATGCACTGATCACGTGGCTGATCATGCACTGATCACGTGACTGATCATGCACTGATCACGTGGCTGATCATGCACTGATCACGTGGCTGATCACACACTGATCACGTGACTATCATGCACTGATCACGTGGCATCATGCACTGATCACGTGGCTGATCATGCACTGATCACGTAACTCATGCACTGATCACGTGGCTATCATGCACTGCTCACGTGGCTGTCATGGAATGATCACGTAGCTACCATGCACTGATCACGTGACTGATCATGCACTGATCACGTGAATGATCATGCACTGATCACGTGACTGATCATGCACTGATCACGTGACTGATCATGCACTGATCACGTGGCTATCATGCACTGCTCACGTGGCTGATCATGCACTGATCACGTAGCAACCATGTACTGTCACGTGACTGATCATGCACTGATCACGTAATTGATCATGCACTGATCACGTGGCTCATCATGCACTGATCACGTGGCTGATCACACATGATCACGTGACTGATCATGCACTGATCACGTGGCTGATCATGCACTGATCACGTGGCTATCATGCACTGATCACGTGGCTATCATGCACTGATCACGTGGCTGATCATGCACTGATCACGTAGCTACCATGCACTGATCACGTGACTGATCATGCACTGATCACGTGATTGATCATGCACTGATCACGTGGCTGATCATGCACTGATCACGTGGCTGATCACACTGATCACGTGACTGATCATGCACTGATCACGTAACTGATCATGCACTGATCACGTGGCTATCATGCACTGATCACGTGGATATCATGCACTGATCACGTGGCTGATCACACACGATCACGTGACTGATCATGCACTGATCACGTGGCTATCATGCACTGATCACGTGGCTATCATGCACTGATCACGTGGCTGATCATGCAATGATCACGGAGCTGCCATGCACTGGTCACGTGACTGATCATGCACTGATCACGTAACTGATCATGCACTGATCACGTGACTGATCATGCACTGATCACGTGACTGATCATGCACTGATCACGTGACTGATCATGCACTGATCACGTGGCTATCATGCACTGATCACGTGGCTGATCATGCACTGATCACGCAGCTACCATGTACTGTCACATGACTGATCATGCACTGATCACATAATTGATCATGCACTGATCACGTGGCTTATCATGCACTGATCATGTGACTGATCATGTGCTGATCATGTTTGGTGTCACACACTGATCATGTGCCTCTGGAGGCAATGAACATAGAGCTGAGTAGGAATCAGTCAGCAGGCTATAATCATGGAACTCACCTCTGAGAAATCATGCTGCTCAGCTGGCAATAATCAAGTAGATGAGCAGGCAGGAATTACGCAGCACAGGTGGCAATTGTCAAGCAGCTGACAGGCAGGAATCGTGCAGCTCAGCTGGCAATTGTCAAGCAGATGAGCAGACAGTAATCACGCAGCTCAGCAGGCCCTGATCACGTGACTGATCATGCACTGATCACGTGGCTGATCATACACTGATCACGTGACTGATCATGCACTGATCACGTGACTGATCATGCACTGATCACGTGGCTATCATGCACTGATCACGTGGCTGACATACACTGATCACGTGGCTGATCATGCACTGATCACGTGGCTGATCATGCACTGATCACGTGACTGATCATGCACTGATCACGTGGCTGATCATGCACTGATCACGTGGCTATCATGCACTGATCACGTGGCTGATCATGCATGATCACGCCATGATCATGCAGCTACCATGTACTGGTCACATGACTGATCATGCACTGATCACGTGACTGATCATGCAGTGATCACGTGGCTATCATGCACTACTCACGTGGCTGATCATGCAATGATCATGTAGCTACCATGTACAGGTCACGTGAATGATCATACACCCATCAGGTGACTGATCATGCACTGATCACGTGGCTATCATGCACTGATCACGAGACTGATCATGCACTGATCACGTCTATATCATGCACTGATCACATGACTGCCCATGCACTGATCACGTGGATGATCATACACTAATCTTGTGACAGATCATGCACTGATCACGTGGCTGATCATGCACTGATACCGTGACTGAGCATGGACTGATCACATGACTATCATGTAGTGATCACGTGACTTAATGGCACTGATCATGTGACTGATCATGCGCTGATCATGTTTGCTATCATACACTGATCATGTGCCTCTGGAGGCAATAAACAAAGAGCTGAGTAGGCACGAATCAAACAGTCAGCAGGCAATAATCATGGAACTCAGGTGTGAGGAATCATGCTGCTCAGCTGGCAATAATCCAGCAGCTGAGCAGGCAGGAATTACGCAGCACAGCTGGCAATTGTCAAGCAGATGACAGGCAGGAATCGTGCAGCTCAGCTGGCAATTGTCAAGCAGATGAGCAGACAGTAATCACGCAGCTCAGCAGGCCCAGATCACGTGACTGAGCATGCACTGTTCACGTGGCTGATCATACACTGATCACGTGATGATCATGCACTGATCACTTGGATATCATGCACTGATCACGTGGCTGATCATACACTGCTCACGTAACTGATCATGCACTGATCACGTGGCTATCATGCACTGATCACGTGGCTGAACATGCACTGTTCACGTGGCTGATCACACACCTGTCACGTGACATATCATGCACTGATCACGTGGCACTCATGCACTGATCACGTGGCTGATCATACTCTGCTCACGTAACTCATGCACACATCACGTGGCTATCATGCACTGCTCACGTGGCTCGTCATGGAATGATCACGTAGCAACCATATACTGATCACGTGACTGATCATGCACAGATCACGTAAATGATCATGCACTGTTCACGTGACTGATCATGTACTGATCACGTGACTGATCATGCACTGATCACGTGGCTATCATGCACTGCTCACGTGGCTGATCATGCAACGATCACGTAGCAACCATGTACTGGTCACGTGACTGATCATGCACTGATCACGTAATTGATCCTGCACTGATCACGTGGCTCATCATGCACTGATCACGTGGCTGATCACACATGTATCACGTGACTGATCATGCACTGATCACGTGGCTATCATGCACTGATCACGTGGCTGTCATGCACTGATCACGTGGATATCATGCACTGATCACGTGGCTGATCATGCACTGATCACGTAACTGATCATGCACTGATCACGTGGCTATCATGCACTGATCACGTGGCTATCATGCACTGATCACGTGGCTGATCATGCACTGATCACGTAGCTACCACTGGTCACGTGACTGATCATGCACTGATCACGTGGCTGATCATGCACTGATCACGTGGCTGATCATGCACTGATCACGTGACTGATCATGCACTGATCACGTGGCTATCATGCACTGATCACGTGGCTGATCATGCACTGATCACGTAGCAATCATGCACTGATCACGTGACTGATCATGCACTGATCACGTAATTGATCATGCACTGATCACGTGGCTGATCATGCACTGATCACGTGGCTGATCACACATGATCACGTGACTGATCATGCACTGATCACGTGGCTATCATGCACTGATCACGTGACTGATCATGCACTGATCACGTGCTATCATGCACTGATCACGTGGCTGATCACACATGATCACGTGACTGATCATGCACTGATCACGTGGCTATCATGCACTGATCACGTGGCTATCATGCACTGATCACGTGGCTGATCATGCAATGATCATGTAGCTACCATGCACTGGTCACGTGACTGATCATGCACTGATCACGTAATTGATCATGCACTGATCACGTGGCTGATCATGCACTGATCACGTGGCTGATCATGCACTGATCACGTGACTGATCATGCACTGATCACGTGACTGATCATGCACTGATCACGTGGCTATCATGCACTGATCACGTGGCTGATCATGCACTGATCACGTGGCTGATCATGCACTGATCACGTGGCTGATCATGCACTGATCACGTGACTGATCATGCACTGATCACGTGACTGATCATGCACTGATCACGTGGCTATCATGCACTGATCACGTGGCTGATCATGCACTGATCACGTGGCTGATCACACACTGATCACGTGACTATCATGCACTGATCACGTGGCACTCATGCACTGATCACGTGGCTGATCATACACTGATCACGTGACTCATGCACTGATCACGTGGCTATCATGCACTGATCACGTGGCTGATCATGCACTGATCACGTGGCTGTCATGCACTGATCACGTGGCTGATCATGCACTGATCACGTGACTGATCATGCACTGATCACGTGACTGATCATGCACTGATCACGTGGCTATCATGCACTGCTCACGTGGCTGATCATGCCATGATCACGCAGCTACCATGTACTGGTCACGTGACTGATCATGCACTGATCACGTGACTGATCATGCACTGATCACGTGGCTGATCATGCACTGATCACGTGGCTGATCATGCACTGATCACGGGACTGATCATGCACTGATCACGTCTATATCATGCACTGATCACATGACTGCCCATGCACTGATCACGTGGATGATCATACACTAATCATGTGACAGATCATGCACTGATCACGTGGCTGATCATGCACTGATACCGTGACTGAGCATGGACTGATCACATGACTATCATGTAGTGATCACGTGACTTAATGGCGCTGATCATGTGACTGATCATGCACTGATCATGTTTGCTATCATACACTGATCATGTGCCTCTGGAGGCAATAAACAAAGAGCTGAGTAGGCACGAATCAAACAGTCAGCAGGCAATAATCATGGAACTCAGGTGTGAGGAATCATGCTGCTCAGCTGGCAATAATCAAGCAGCTGAGCAGGCAGGAATTACGCAGCACAGCTGGCAATTGTCAAGCAGATGACAGGCAGGAATCGTGCAGCTCAGCTGGCAATTGTCAAGCAGATGAGCAGACAGTAATCACGCAGCTCAGCAGGCCCTGATCACGTGACTGAGCATGCACTGTTCACGTGGCTGATCATACACTGATCACGTGATGATCATGCACTGATCACTTGGATATCATGCACTGATCACGTGGCTGATCATACACTGTTCACGTGTCTGACCATGCACTGATCACGTGGCTGATCATACACTGCTCACGTAACTGATCATGCACTGATCACGTGGCTATCATGCACTGATCACGTGGCTGAACATGCACTGTTCACGTGGCTGATCACACACCTGTCACGTGACATATCATGCACTGATCACGTGGCACTCATGCACTGATCACGTGGCTGATCATACACTGATCACGTGACTGATCATGCACTGATCACGTGGCTGATCATGCACTGATCACGTGACTGATCATGCACTGATCACGTGGCTGATCATGCACTGATCACGTGGCTGATCATGCACTGATCACGTGGCTGATCATGCACTGATCACGTGTCTGATCATGCACTGATCACGTGGCTGATCATGCACTGATCACGTAACTGATCATGCACTGATCACGTGGCTATCATGCACTGATCACGTGGCTGATCATGCACTGATCACGTGGCTGATCACACACTGTCACGTGACATATCATGCACTGATCACGTGGCACTCATGCACTGATCACGTGGCTGATCATACACTGATCACGTAACTCATGCACACATCACGTGGCTATCATGCACTGATCACGTGGCTGTCATGCAATGATCACGTAGCTACCATATACTGGTCACGTGACTGATCATGCACTGATCACGTAAATGATCATGCACTGATCACGTGACTGATCATGCACTGATCACGTGACTGATCATGCACTGATCACGTGGCTATCATGCACTGATCACGTGGCTGATCATGCAACGATCACGTAGCAACCATGTACTGGTCACGTGACTGATCATGCACTGATCACGTAATTGATCATGCACTGATCACGTGGCTGATCATGCACTGATCACGTGGCTGATCACACATGATCACGTGACTGATCATGCACTGATCACGTGGCTATCATGCACTGATCACGTGACTGATCATGCACTGATCACGTCTATATCATGCACTGATCACATGACTGATCATGCACTGATCACGTGATGATCATGCACTGATCACGTGACTGATCATGCACTGATCACGTGGCTGATCATGCACTGATCACGTGGCTGATCATGCACTGATCACGTGACTGATCATGCACTGATCACGTGACTGATCATGCACTGATCACGTGGCTATCATGCACTGATCACTAGACTAATCATGCACTGATCACGTCTATATCATGCACTGATCACATGACTGCCCATGCACTGGTCACGTGGATGATCATACACTAATCATGTGACAGATCATGCACTGATCACGTGGCTGATCATGCACTGATACCGTGACTGAGCATGGACTGATCACATGACTATCATGTAGTGATCACGTGACTTAATGGCGCTGATCATGTGACTGATCATGCGCTGATCATGTTTGCTATCATACACTGATCATGTGCCTCTGGAGGCAATAAACAAAGAGCTGAGTAGGCACGAATCAAACAGTCAGCAGGCAATAATCATGGAACTCAGGTGTGAGGAATCATGCTGCTCAGCTGGCAATAATCAAGCAGCTGAGCAGGCAGGAATTACGCAGCACAGCTGGCAATTGTCAAGCAGATGACAGGCAGGAATCGTGCAGCTCAGCTGGCAATTGTCAAGCAGATGAGCAGACAGTAATCACGCAGCTCAGCAGGCCCAGATCACGTGACTGAGCATGCACTGTTCACGTGGCTGATCATACACTGATCACGTGATGATCATGCACTGATCACTTGGATATCATGCACTGATCACGTGGCTGATCATACACTGTTCACGTGTCTGACCATGCACTGATCACGTGGCTGATCATACACTGCTCACGTAACTGATCATGCACTGATCACGTGGCTATCATGCACTGATCACGTGGCTGAACATGCACTGTTCACGTGGCTGATCACACACCTGTCACGTGACATATCATGCACTGATCACGTGGCACTCATGCACTGATCACGTGGCTGATCATACTCTGCTCACGTAACTCATGCACACATCACGTGGCTATCATGCACTGCTCACGTGGCTCGTCATGGAATGATCACGTAGCAACCATATACTGGTCACGTGACTGATCATGCACAGATCACGTAAATGATCATGCACTGTTCACGTGACTGATCATGTACTGATCACGTGACTGATCATGCACTGATCACGTGGCTATCATGCACTGCTCACGTGGCTGATCATGCAACGATCACGTAGCAACCATGTACTGGTCACGTGACTGATCATGCACTGATCACGTAATTGATCATGCACTGATCACGTGGCTCATCATGCACTGATCACGTGGCTGATCACACATGTATCACGTGACTGATCATGCACTGATCACGTGGCTGTCATGCACTGATCACGTGGCTATCATGCACTGATCACGTGGCTGATCACACACTGATCACATGACTGATCATGCACTGATCACGTGGCTATCATGCACTGATCACGTGGCTATCATGCACTGATCACGTGGCTGATCATGCAATGATCACGTAGCTACCATGTACTGGTCACGTGACTGATCATGCACTGATCACGTAATTGATCATGCACTGATCACGTGGCTGATCATGCACTGATCACGTGGCTGATCATACACTGATCACGTAACTGATCATGCACTGATCACGTGACTGATCATGCACTGATCACGTGGCTATCATGCACTGATCACGTGGCTGATCATGCACTGATCACGTGCTGATCATGCACTGATCACGTGGCTGATCATGCACTGATCACGTGACTGATCATGCACTGATCACGTGACTGATCATGCACTGATCACGTGGCTATCATGCACTGATCACGTGGCTGATCATGCAATGATCACGTAGCAACCATATACTGGTCACGTGACTGATCATGCACTGATCACGTAACTGATCATGCACTGATCACGTGACTGATCATGCACTGATCACGTGACTGATCATGCACTGATCACGTGGCTATCATGCACTGATCACGTGGCTATCATGCACTGATCACGTGGCTGATCATGCACTGATCACGTAGCTACCATGCACTGATCACGTGACTGATCATGCACTGATCACGTAACTGATCATGCACTGATCACGTGGCTGATCATGCACTGATCACGTGGCTGATCATGCACTGATCACGTGGTGATCATGCACTGATCACGTGACTGATCATGCACTGATCACGTGGCTGATCA
This sequence comes from Bos javanicus, assembly GCF_032452875.1. Taxonomy (NCBI): domain Eukaryota; kingdom Metazoa; phylum Chordata; class Mammalia; order Artiodactyla; family Bovidae; genus Bos; species Bos javanicus. The sequence goes on along the minus strand of NW_026894768.1, from coordinate 47,527 downwards.
TGCACTGATCACGTGACTGATCATGCACTGATCACGTGTCTGATCATGCACTGATCACGTGGCTATCATGCACTGCTCACGTGGCTGATCATGCCATGATCACGCAGCTACCATGTACTGGTCACATGACTGATCATGCACTGATCACGTGACTGATCATGCACTGATCACGTGGCTATCATGCACTACTCACGTGGCTGATCATGCAATGATCATGTAGCTACCATGTACAGGTCACGTGAATGATCATACACCCATCAGGTGACTGATCATGCACTGATCACGTGGCTATCATGCACTGATCACGAGACTGATCATGCACTGATCACGTCTATATCATGCACTGATCACATGACTGCCCATGCACTGATCACGTGGATGATCATACACTAATCATGTGACAGATCATGCACTGATCACGTGGCTGATCATGCACTGATACCGTGACTGAGCATGGACTGATCACATGACTATCATGTAGTGATCACGTGACTTAATGGCGCTGATCATGTGACTGATCATGCGCTGATCATGTTTGCTATCATACACTGATCATGTGCCTCTGGAGGCAATAAACAAAGAGCTGAGTAGGCACGAATCAAACAGTCAGCAGGCAATAATCATGGAACTCAGCTGTGAGGAATCATGCTGCTCAGCTGGCAATAATCAAGCAGCTGAGCAGGCAGGAATTACGCAGCACAGCTGGCAATTGTCAAGCAGATGACAGGCAGGAATCGTGCAGCTCAGCTGGCAATTGTCAAGCAGATGAGCAGACAGTAATCACGCAGCTCAGCAGGCCCAGATCACGTGACTGAGCATGCACTGTTCACGTGGCTGATCATACACTGATCACGTGATGATCATGCACTGATCACTTGGATATCATGCACTGATCACGTGGCTGATCATACACTGTTCACGTGTCTGACCATGCACTGATCACGTGGCTGATCATACACTGCTCACGTAACTGATCATGCACTGATCACGTGGCTATCATGCACTGATCACGTGGCTGAACATGCACTGTTCACGTGGCTGATCACACACCTGTCACGTGACATATCATGCACTGATCACGTGGCACTCATGCACTGATCACGTGGCTGATCATACTCTGCTCACGTAACTCATGCACACATCACGTGGCTATCATGCACTGCTCACGTGGCTCGTCATGGAATGATCACGTAGCAACCATATACTGGTCACGTGACTGATCATGCAAAGATCACGTAAATGATCATGCACTGTTCACGTGACTGATCATGTACTGATCACGTGACTGATCATGCACTGATCACGTGGCTATCATGCACTGCTCACGTGGCTGATCATGCAACGATCACGTAGCAACCATGTACTGGTCACGTGACTGATCATGCACTGATCACGTAATTGATCATGCACTGATCACGTGGCTCATCATGCACTGATCACGTGGCTGATCACACATGATCACGTGACTGATCATGCACTGATCACGTGGCTCTCATGCACTGATCACGTGGCTGTCATGCACTGATCACGTGGATATCATGCACTGATCACGTGGCTGATCACACACTGATCACATGACTGATCATGCACTGATCACGTGGCTATCATGCACTGATCACGTGGCTATCATGCACTGATCACGTGGCTGACATACACTGATCACGTGCCTGATCATGCACTGATCACGTGGCTGATCATGCACTGATCACGTGACTGATCATGCACTGATCACGTGTCTGATCATGCACTGATCACGTGGCTATCATGCACTGCTCACGTGGCTGATCATGCCATGATCACGCAGCTACCATGTACTGGTCACATGACTGATCATGCACTGATCACGTGACTGATCATGCAGTGATCACGTGGCTATCATGCACTACTCACGTGGCTGATCATGCAATGATCATGTAGCTACCATGTACAGGTCACGTGAATGATCATACACCCATCAGGTGACTGATCATGCACTGATCACGTGGCTATCATGCACTGATCACGAGACTGATCATGCACTGATCACGTCTATATCATGCACTGATCACATGACTGCCCATGCACTGATCACGTGGATGATCATACACTAATCTTGTGACAGATCATGCACTGATCACGTGGCTGATCATGCACTGATACCGTGACTGAGCATGGACTGATCACATGACTATCATGTAGTGATCACGTGACTTAATGGCGCTGATCATGTGACTGATCATGCGCTGATCATGTTTGCTATCATACACTGATCATGTGCCTCTGGAGGCAATAAACAAAGAGCTGAGTAGGCACGAATCAAACAGTCAGCAGGCAATAATCATGGAACTCAGGTGTGAGGAATCATGCTGCTCAGCTGGCAATAATCAAGCAGCTGAGCAGGCAGGAATTACGCAGCACAGCTGGCAATTGTCAAGCAGATGACAGGCAGGAATCGTGCAGCTCAGCTGGCAATTGTCAAGCAGATGAGCAGACAGTAATCACGCAGCTCAGCAGGCCCAGATCACGTGACTGAGCATGCACTGTTCACGTGGCTGATCATACACTGATCACGTGATGATCATGCACTGATCACGTGGCTATCATGCACTGATCACGTGGCTGATCATGCACTGATCACGTGCCTGATCATGCACTGATCACGTGGCTGATCATGCACTGATCACGTGGCTGAACATGCACTGTTCACGTGGCTGATCACACACCTGTCACGTGACATATCATGCACTGATCACGTGGCACTCATGCACTGATCACGTGGCTGATCATACTCTGCTCACGTAACTCATCATGCACACATCACGTGGCTATCATGCACTGCTCACGTGGCTCGTCATGGAATGATCACGTAGCTACCATATACTGGTCACGTGACTGATCATGCACAGATCACGTAAATGATCATGCACTGTTCACGTGACTGATCATGTACTGATCACGTGACTGATCATGCACTGATCACGTGGCTATCATGCTCTGCTCACGTGGCTGATCATGCAACGATCACGTAGCAACCATGTACTGGTCACGTGACTGATCATGCACTGATCACGTAATTGATCCTGCACTGATCACGTGGCTCATCATGCACTGATCACGTGGCTGATCACACATGTATCACGTGACTGATCATGCACTGATCACGTGACTGATCATGCACTGATCACGTGGCTATCATGCACTGATCACGTGGCTGATTTCACACGTATCACGTGACTGATCATGCACTGATCACGTGGCTATCATGCACTGATCACGTGACTGATCATGCACTGATCACGTGACTGATCATGCACTGATCACGTAACTGATCATGCACTGATCACGTGGCTATCATGCACTGATCACGTGGCTGATCATGCACTGATCACGCAGCTATCATGCACTGATCACGTGACTGATCATGCACTGATCACATGACTGATCATGCACTGATCACGTGGCTTATCATGCACTGATCATGTGACTGATCATGTGCTGATCATGTTTGGTATCATACACTGATCATGTGCCTCTGGAGGCAATGAACAAAGAGCTGAGTAGGCACGAATCAATCAGCAGGCAATAATCATGGAACTCAGCTGTGAGGAATCATGCTGCTCAGCTGGCAATAATCAAGCAGCTGAGCAGGCAGGAATTACGCAGCACAGCTGGCAATTGTCAAGCAGATGACAGGCAGGAATCGTGCAGCTCAGCTGGCAATTGTCAAGCAGATGAGCAGACAGTAATCACGCAGCTCAGCAGGCCCTGATCACGTGACTGAGCATGCACTGTTCACGTGGCTGATCATACACTGATCACGTGATGATCATGCACTGATCACTTGGATATCATGCACTGATCACGTGGCTGATCATACACTGTTCACGTGTCTGACCATGCACTGATCACGTGGCTGATCATACACTGCTCACGTAACTGATCATGCACTGATCACGTGGCTATCATGCACTGATCACGTGGCTGAACATGCACTGATCACGTGGCTGATCACACACCTGTCACGTGACATATCATGCACTGATCACGTGGCACTCATGCACTGATCACGTGGCTGATCATACTCTGCTCACGTAACTGATCATGCACACATCACGTGGCTATCATGCACTGCTCACGTGGCTGTCATGGAATGATCACGTAGCTACCATATACTGGTCACGTGACTGATCATGCACTGATCACGTAAATGATCATGCACTGTCACGTGACTGATCATGCACTGATCACGTGACTGATCATGCACTGATCACGTGGCTGATCATGCACTGATCACGTGGCTGATCATGCACTGATCACGTGGCTGATCATGCACTGATCACGTGGCTGATCATGCACTGATCACGTGACTGATCATGCACTGATCACGTGACTGATCATGCACTGATCACGTGGCTATCATGCACTGATCACGTGGCTGATCATGCACTGATCACGTGACTGATCATGCACTGATCACGTGACTGATCATGCACTGATCACGTGACTGATCATGCACTGATCACGTGGCTGATCATGCACTGATCACGTGGCTGATCATGCACTGATCACGTGACTGATCATGCACTGATCACGTGATGATCATGCACTGATCAGTGGCTATCATGCACTGATCACGTGGCTGATCATGCACTGATCACGTGACTGATCATGCACTGATCACTGGCTATCATGCACTGATCACGTGGCTATCATGCACTGATCACGTGGCTGATCATGCACTGATCACGTGACTGATCATGCACTGATCACGTCTATATCATGCACTGATCACATGACTGATCATGCACTGATCACGTGGATGATCATACACTGATCATGTGACTGATCATGCACTGATCACGTGGCTATCATGCACTGATCACGTGGCTGATCATGCAATGATCACGTAGCTACCATGCACTGATCACGTGACTGATCATGCACTGATCACGTAATTGATCATGCACTGATCACGTGACTGATCATGCACTGATCACGTGACTGATCATGCACTGATCACGTGACTGATCATGCACTGATCACGTGGCTATCATGCACTGATCACGTGGCTGATCATGCACTGATCACGTAGCTACCATGCACTGATCACGTGACTGATCATGCACTGATCACGTAATTGATCATGCACTGATCACGTGGCTGATCATGCACTGATCACGTGGCTGATCATGCACTGATCACGTGACTGATCATGCACTGATCACGTGACTGATCATGCACTGATCACGTGGCTATCATGCACTGATCACGTGGCTGATCATGCACTGATCACGTGCCTGATCATGCACTGATCACATGACTGATCATGCACTGATCACGTGACTGATCATGCACTGATCACGTGGCTATCATGCACTACTCACGTGGCTGATCATGCAATGATCATGTAGCTACCATGTACTGGTCACGTGACTGATCATACACCCATCAGGTGACTGATCATGCACTGATCACGTGGCTATCATGCACTGATCACGTGGCTGATCATGCACTGATCACGTGCCTGATCATGCACTGATCACGTGACTGATCATGCACTGATCACGTGGCTGATCATGCACTGATCACGTGGCTGATCATGCACTGATCACGTGGCTGATCATGCACTGATACCGTGACTGAGCATGGACTGATCACATGACTATCATGTAGTGATCACGTGACTTAATGGCGCTGATCATGTGACTGATCATGCGCTGATCATGTTTGCTATCATACACTGATCATGTGCCTCTGGAGGCAATAAACAAAGAGCTGAGTAGGCACGAATCAAACAGTCAGCAGGCAATAATCATGGAACTCAGCTGTGAGGAATCATGCTGCTCAGCTGGCAATAATCAAGCAGCTGAGCAGGCAGGAATTACGCAGCACAGCTGGCAATTGTCAAGCAGATGACAGGCAGGAATCGTGCAGCTCAGCTGGCAATTGTCAAGCAGATGAGCAGACAGTAATCACGCAGCTCAGCAGGCCCAGATCACGTGACTGAGCATGCACTGTTCACGTGGCTGATCATACACTGATCACGTGATGATCATGCACTGATCACTTGGATATCATGCACTGATCACGTGGCTGATCATACACTGTTCACGTGTCTGACCATGCACTGATCACGTGGCTGATCATACACTGCTCACGTAACTGATCATGCACTGATCACGTGGCTATCATGCACTGATCACGTGGCTGAACATGCACTGTTCACGTGGCTGATCACACACCTGTCACGTGACATATCATGCACTGATCACGTGGCACTCATGCACTGATCACGTGGCTGATCATACTCTGCTCACGTAACTGATCATGCACACATCACGTGGCTATCATGCACTGCTCACGTGGCTCGTCATGGAATGATCACGTAGCTACCATATACTGGTCACGTGACTGATCATGCACAGATCACGTAAATGATCATGCACTGTTCACGTGACTGATCATGTACTGATCACGTGACTGATCATGCACTGATCACGTGGCTATCATGCACTGCTCACGTGGCTGATCATGCACTGATCACGTAGCAACCATGCACTGATCACGTAATTGATCATGCACTGATCACGTGGCTCATCATGCACTGATCACGTGGCTGATCACACATGATCACGTGACTGATCATGCACTGATCACGTGGCTCTCATGCACTGATCACGTGGCTGTCATGCACTGATCACGTGGATATCATGCACTGATCACGTGGCTGATCACACACGTATCACATGACTGATCATGCACTGATCACGTGGCTATCATGCACTGATCACGTGGCTATCATGCACTGATCACGTGGCTGATCATGCAATGATCACGTAGCTACCATGTACTGATCACGTGACTGATCATGCACTGATCACGTAACTGATCATGCACTGATCACGTGACTGATCATGCACTGATCACGTGGCTATCATGCACTGATCACGTGGCTGTCATACACTGATCACGTGCCTGGTCATGCACTGATCACATGACTGATCATGCACTGATCACGTGACTGATCATGCACTGATCACGTGGCTATCATGCACTACTCACGTGGCTGATCATGCAATGATCATGTAGCTACCATGTACTGGTCACGTGACTGATCATACACCCATCAGGTGACTGATCATGCACTGATCACGTGGCTATCATGCACTGATCACGTGGCTGATCATGCACTGATCACCTGCCTGATCATGCACTGATCACGTGACTGATCATGCACTGATCACGTGGCTGATCATGCACTGATCACGTGGCTGATCATGCACTGATCACGTGGCTGATCATGCACTGATACCGTGACTGAGCATGGACTGATCACATGACTATCATGTAGTGATCACGTGACTTAATGGCGCTGATCATGTGACTGATCATGCGCTGATCATGTTTGCTATCATACACTGATCATGTGCCTCTGGAGGCAATAAACAAAGAGCTGAGTAGGCACGAATCAAACAGTCAGCAGGCAATAATCATGGAACTCAGCTGTGAGGAATCATGCTGCTCAGCTGGCAATAATCAAGCAGCTGAGCAGGCAGGAATTACGCAGCACAGCTGGCAATTGTCAAGCAGATGACAGGCAGGAATCGTGCAGCTCAGCTGGCAATTGTCAAGCAGATGAGCAGACAGTAATCACGCAGCTCAGCAGGCCCAGATCACGTGACTGAGCATGCACTGTTCACGTGGCTGATCATACACTGATCACGTGATGATCATGCACTGATCACTTGGATATCATGCACTGATCACGTGGCTGATCATACACTGTTCACGTGTCTGACCATGCACTGATCACGTGGCTGATCATACACTGCTCACGTAACTGATCATGCACTGATCACGTGGCTATCATGCACTGATCACGTGGCTGAACATGCACTGTTCACGTGGCTGATCACACACCTGTCACGTGACATATCATGCACTGATCACGTGGCACTCATGCACTGATCACGTGGCTGATCATACTCTGCTCACGTAACTGATCATGCACACATCACGTGGCTATCATGCACTGCTCACGTGGCTCGTCATGGAATGATCACGTAGCTACCATATACTGGTCACGTGACTGATCATGCACAGATCACGTAAATGATCATGCACTGTTCACGTGACTGATCATGTACTGATCACGTGACTGATCATGCACTGATCACGTGGCTATCATGCTCTGCTCACGTGGCTGATCATGCACTGATCACGTAGCAACCATGCACTGATCACGTAATTGATCATGCACTGATCACGTGGCTCATCATGCACTGATCACGTGGCTGATCACACATGTATCACGTGACTGATCATGCACTGATCACGTGGCTCTCATGCACTGATCACGTGGCTGTCATGCACTGATCACGTGGATATCATGCACTGATCACGTGGCTGATCACACACGTATCACATGACTGATCATGCACTGATCACGTGGCTATCATGCACTGATCACGTGGCTATCATGCACTGATCACGTGGCTGATCATGCAATGATCACGTAGCTACCATGTACTGATCACGTGACTGATCATGCACTGATCACGTAACTGATCATGCACTGATCACGTGACTGATCATGCACTGATCACGTGGCTATCATGCACTGATCACGTGGCTGATCATGCACTGATCACGTGCCTGGTCATGCACTGATCACATGACTGATCATGCACTGATCACGTGACTGATCATGCACTGATCACGTGGCTATCATGCACTACTCACGTGGCTGATCATGCAATGATCATGTAGCTACCATGTACTGGTCACGTGACTGATCATACACCCATCAGGTGACTGATCATGCACTGATCACGTGGCTATCATGCACTGATCACGTGGCTGATCATGCACTGATCACGTGCCTGATCATGCACTGATCACGTGACTGATCATGCACTGATCACGTGGCTGATCATGCACTGATCACGTGGCTGATCATGCACTGATCACGTGGCTGATCATGCACTGATACCGTGACTGAGCATGGACTGATCACATGACTATCATGTAGTGATCACGTGACTTAATGGCGCTGATCATGTGACTGATCATGCGCTGATCATGTTTGCTATCATACACTGATCATGTGCCTCTGGAGGCAATAAACAAAGAGCTGAGTAGGCACGAATCAAACAGTCAGCAGGCAATAATCATGGAACTCAGCTGTGAGGAATCATGCTGCTCAGCTGGCAATAATCAAGCAGCTGAGCAGGCAGGAATTACGCAGCACAGCTGGCAATTGTCAAGCAGATGACAGGCAGGAATCGTGCAGCTCAGCTGGCAATTGTCAAGCAGATGAGCAGACAGTAATCACGCAGCTCAGCAGGCCCTGATCACGTGACTGAGCATGCACTGTTCACGTGGCTGATCATACACTGATCACGTGATGATCATGCACTGATCACTTGGATATCATGCACTGATCACGTGGCTGATCATACACTGTTCACGTGTCTGACCATGCACTGATCACGTGGCTGATCATACACTGCTCACGTAACTGATCATGCACTGATCACGTGGCTATCATGCACTGATCACGTGGCTGAACATGCACTGTTCACGTGGCTGATCACACACCTGTCACGTGACATATCATGCACTGATCACGTGGCACTCATGCACTGATCACGTGGCTGATCATACTCTGCTCACGTAACTGATCATGCACACATCACGTGGCTATCATGCACTGCTCACGTGGCTCGTCATGGAATGATCACGTAGCTACCATATACTGGTCACGTGACTGATCATGCACAGATCACGTAAATGATCATGCACTGTTCACGTGACTGATCATGCACTGATCACGTGGCTATCATGCACTGATCACGTGGCTGATCATGCACTGATCACGTGGCTACCATGTACTGGTCACGTGACTGATCATGCACTGATCACGTAATTGATCATGCACTGATCACGTGGCTGATCATGCACTGATCACGTGGCTGATCATGCACTGATCACGTGACTGATCATGCACTGATCACGTGGCTGATCATGCACTGATCACGTGGCTGATCATGCACTGATCACGTGACTGATCATGCACTGATCACGTGGCTATCATGCACTGATCACGTGGCTGATCATGCACTGATCACGTGGCTATCATGCACTGATCACGTGGCTGATCACACACGTATCACATGACTGATCATGCACTGATCACGTGGCTATCATGCACTGATCACGTGGCTATCATGCACTGATCACGTGGCTGATCATGCAATGATCACGTAGCTACCATGTACTGGTCACGTGACTGATCATGCACTGATCACGTAATTGATCATGCACTGATCACGTGGCTGATCATGCACTGATCACGTGGCTGATCATGCACTGATCACGTGACTGATCATGCACTGATCACGTGACTGATCATGCACTGATCACGTGGCTATCATGCACTGATCACGTGGCTGATCATACACTGATCACGTGACTGATCATGCACTGATCACGTGGCTGATCATGCACTGATCACGTGACTGATCATGCACTGATCACGTGGCTGATCATGCACTGATCACGTGACTGATCATGCACTGATCACGTGACTGATCATGCACTGATCACGTGGCTATCATGCACTGCTCACGTGGCTGATCATGCCATGATCACGCAGCTACCATGTACTGGTCACATGACTGATCATGCACTGATCACGTGACTGATCATGCAGTGATCACGTGGCTATCATGCACTACTCACGTGGCTGATCATGCAATGATCATGTAGCTACCATGTACAGGTCACGTGAATGATCATACACCCATCAGGTGACTGATCATGCACTGATCACGTGGCTATCATGCACTGATCACGAGACTGATCATGCACTGATCACGTCTATATCATGCACTGATCACATGACTGCCCATGCACTGATCACGTGGATGATCATACACTAATCTTGTGACAGATCATGCACTGATCACGTGGCTGATCATGCACTGATACCGTGACTGAGCATGGACTGATCACATGACTATCATGTAGTGATCACGTGACTTAATGGCACTGATCATGTGACTGATCATGCGCTGATCATGTTTGCTATCATACACTGATCATGTGCCTCTGGAGGCAATAAACAAAGAGCTGAGTAGGCACGAATCAAACAGTCAGCAGGCAATAATCATGGAACTCAGGTGTGAGGAATCATGCTGCTCAGCTGGCAATAATCAAGCAGCTGAGCAGGCAGGAATTACGCAGCACAGCTGGCAATTGTCAAGCAGATGACAGGCAGGAATCGTGCAGCTCAGCTGGCAATTGTCAAGCAGATGAGCAGACAGTAATCACGCAGCTCAGCAGGCCCAGATCACGTGACTGAGCATGCACTGTTCACGTGGCTGATCATACACTGATCACGTGATGATCATGCACTGATCACTTGGATATCATGCACTGATCACGTGGCTGATCATACACTGTTCACGTGTCTGACCATGCACTGATCACGTGGCTGATCATGCACTGCTCACGTAACTGATCATGCACTGATCACGTGGCTATCATGCACTGATCACGTGGCTGAACATGCACTGTTCACGTGGCTGATCACACACCTGTCACGTGACATATCATGCACTGATCACGTGGCACTCATGCACTGATCACGTGGCTGATCATACTCTGCTCACGTAACTCATGCACACATCACGTGGCTATCATGCACTGCTCACGTGGCTCGTCATGGAATGATCACGTAGCAACCATATACTGGTCACGTGACTGATCATGCAGATCACGTAAATGATCATGCACTGTTCACGTGACTGATCATGTACTGATCACGTGACTGATCATGCACTGATCACGTGGCTATCATGCACTGCTCACGTGGCTGATCATGCAACGATCACGTAGCAACCATGTACTGGTCACGTGACTGATCATGCACTGATCACGTAATTGATCATGCACTGATCACGTGGCTCATCATGCACTGATCACGTGGCTGATCACACATGTATCACGTGACTGATCATGCACTGATCACGTGGCTCTCATGCACTGATCACGTGGCTGTCATGCACTGATCACGTGGATATCATGCACTGATCACGTGGCTGATCACACACGTATCACATGACTGATCATGCACTGATCACGTGGCTATCATGCACTGATCACGTGGCTATCATGCACTGATCACGTGGCTGATCATGCAATGATCACGTAGCTACCATGTACTGGTCACGTGACTGATCATGCACTGATCACGTAATTGATCATGCACTGATCATGTGGCTGATCATGCACTGATCACGTGGCTGATCATACACTGATCACATAACTGATCATGCACTGATCACGTGACTGATCATGCACTGATCACGTGGCTATCATGCACTGATCACGTGGCTGATCATGCACTGATCACGTGCCTGATCATGCACTGATCACGTGACTGATCATGCACTGATCACGTGACTGATCATGCACTGATCACGTGGCTGATCATGCACTGATCACGTGACTGATCATGCACTGATCACGTGGATATCATGCACTGATCACGTGGCTGATCATGCACTGATCACGACTGATCATGCACTGATCACGTGGCTGATCATGCACTGATCACGTGACTGATCATGCACTGATCACGTGGCTATCATGCACTGATCACGTGGCTGATCATGCACTGATCACGTGGCTGATCACACACTGTCACGTGACATATCATGCACTGATCACGTGGAACTCATGCACTGATCACGTGGCTGATCATACACTGATCACGTAACTCATGCACACATCACGTGGCTATCATGCACTGATCACGTGGCTGTCATGGAATGATCACGTAGCTACCATATACTGGTCACGTGACTGATCATGCACTGATCACGTAAATGATCATGCACTGATCACGTGACTGATCATGCACTGATCACGTGACTGATCATGCACTGATCACGTGGCTATCATGCACTGCTCACGTGGCTGATCATGCAACGATCACGTAGCAACCATGTACTGGTCACGTGACTGATCATGCACTGATCACGTAATTGATCATGCACTGATCACGTGGCTCATCATGCACTGATCACGTGGCTGATCACACATGATCACGTGACTGATCATGCACTGATCACGTGGCTATCATGCACTGATCACGTGGCTGATCATGCACTGATCACGTGGATATCATGCACTGATCACGTGGCTGATCACACACGATCACGTGACTGATCATGCACTGATCACGTGGCTATCATGCACTGATCACGTGGCTGATCATGCACTGATCACGTGGCTATCATGCACTGATCACGTGGCTGATCATGCACTGATCACGTGGCTATCATGCACTGATCACGTGACTGATCATGCACTGATCACGTAACTGATCATGCACTGATCACGTGGCTGATCATGCACTGATCACGTGGCTGATCATGCACTGATCACGTGACTGATCATGCACTGATCACGTGACTGATCATGCACTGATCACGTGGCTGATCATGCACTGATCACGTGGCTGATCATGCACTGATCACGTGGCTGATCATGCACTGATCACGTGGCTGATCATGCACTGATCACGTAGCAACCATGCACTGATCACGTGACTGATCATGCACTGATCACGTAATTGATCATGCACTGATCACGTGGCTGATCATGCACTGATCACGTGGCTGATCACACATGTATCACGTGACTGATCATGCACTGATCACGTGGCTATCATGCACTGATCACGTGGCTGTCATGCACTGATCACGTGGATATCATGCACTGATCACGTGGCTGATCACACACGTATCACATGACTGATCATGCACTGATCACGTGGCTATCATGCACTGATCACGTGGCTGATCATGCACTGATCACGTGGCTATCATGCACTGATCACGTGGCTGATCATGCAATGATCACGTAGCTACCATGTACTGGTCACGTGACTGATCATGCACTGATCACGTAATTGATCATGCACTGATCACGTGGCTGATCATGCACTGATCACGTGGCTGATCATACACTGATCACATGACTGATCATGCACTGATCACGTGACTGATCATGCACTGATCACGTGGCTATCATGCACTGATCACGTGGCTGACATACACTGATCACGTGCCTGATCATGCACTGATCACGTGGCTGATCATGCACTGATCACGTGACTGATCATGCACTGATCACGTGTCTGATCATGCACTGATCACGTGGCTATCATGCACTGCTCACGTGGCTGATCATGCATGATCACGCAGCTACCATGTACTGGTCACATGACTGATCATGCACTGATCACGTGACTGATCATGCAGTGATCACGTGGCTATCATGCACTACTCACGTGGCTGATCATGCAATGATCATGTAGCTACCATGTACAGGTCACGTGAATGATCATACACCCATCAGGTGACTGATCATGCACTGATCACGTGGCTATCATGCACTGATCACGAGACTGATCATGCACTGATCACGTCTATATCATGCACTGATCACATGACTGCCCATGCACTGATCACGTGGATGATCATACACTAATCTTGTGACAGATCATGCACTGATCACGTGGCTGATCATGCACTGATACCGTGACTGAGCATGGACTGATCACATGACTATCATGTAGTGATCACGTGACTTAATGGCGCTGATCATGTGACTGATCATGCGCTGATCATGTTTGCTATCATACACTGATCATGTGCCTCTGGAGGCAATAAACAAAGAGCTGAGTAGGCACGAATCAAACAGTCAGCAGGCAATAATCATGGAACTCAGCTGTGAGGAATCATGCTGCTCAGCTGGCAATAATCAAGCAGCTGAGCAGGCAGGAATTACGCAGCACAGCTGGCAATTGTCAAGCAGATGACAGGCAGGAATCGTGCAGCTCAGCTGGCAATTGTCAAGCAGATGAGCAGACAGTAATCACGCAGCTCAGCAGGCCCAGATCACGTGACTGAGCATGCACTGTTCACGTGGCTGATCATACACTGATCACGTGATGATCATGCACTGATCACTTGGATATCATGCACTGATCACGTGGCTGATCATACACTGTTCACGTGTCTGACCATGCACTGATCACGTGGCTGATCATGCACTGCTCACGTAACTGATCATGCACTGATCACGTGGCTATCATGCACTGATCACGTGGCTGAACATGCACTGTTCACGTGGCTGATCACACACCTGTCACGTGACATATCATGCACTGATCACGTGGCACTCATGCACTGATCACGTGGCTGATCATACTCTGCTCACGTAACTCATGCACACATCACGTGGCTATCATGCACTGCTCACGTGGCTCGTCATGGAATGATCACGTAGCAACCATATACTGGTCACGTGACTGATCATGCAAAGATCACGTAAATGATCATGCACTGTTCACGTGACTGATCATGTACTGATCACGTGACTGATCATGCACTGATCACGTGGCTATCATGCTCTGCTCACGTGGCTGATCATGCAACGATCACGTAGCAACCATGTACTGGTCACGTGACTGATCATGCACTGATCACGTAATTGATCCTGCACTGATCACGTGGCTCATCATGCACTGATCACGTGGCTGATCACACATGTATCACGTGACTGATCATGCACTGATCACGTGGCTCTCATGCACTGATCACGTGGCTGTCATGCACTGATCACGTGGATATCATGCACTGATCACGTGGCTGATCATACACTGATCACGTGACTGATCATGCACTGATCACGTGGCTGATCATGCACTGATCACGTGACTGATCATGCACTGATCACGTGGCTATCATGCACTGATCACGTGGCTGATCATGCACTGATCACGTGGCTGATCACACACTGTCACGTGACTATCATGCACTGATCACGTGGAATCATGCACTGATCACGTGGCTGATCATACACTGATCACGTAACTCATGCACTGATCACGTGGCTATCATGCACTGATCACGTGGCTGATCATGCACTGATCACGTAGCTACCATATACTGGTCACGTGACTGATCATGCACTGATCACGTAACTGATCATGCACTGATCACGTGACTGATCATGCACTGATCACGTGACTGATCATGCACTGATCACGTGGCTATCATGCACTGATCACGTGGCTGATCATGCACGATCACGTAGCAACCATGTACTGGTCACGTGACTGATCATGCACTGATCACGTAATTGATCATGCACTGATCACGTGGCTGATCATGCACTGATCACGTGGCTGATCACACATGATCACGTGACTGATCATGCACTGATCACGTGGCTATCATGCACTGATCACGTGGCTGATCATGCACTGATCACGTGGCTATCATGCACTGATCACGTGGCTGATCACACACGTATCACATGACTGATCATGCACTGATCACGTGACTGATCATGCAGTGATCACGTGGCTATCATGAACTACTCACGTGGCTGATCATGCAATGATCATGTAGCTACCATGTACTGGTCACGTGAATGATCATACACCCATCAGGTGACTGATCATGCACTGATCACGTGGCTATCATGCACTGATCACGAGACTGATCATGCACTGATCACGTCTATATCATGCACTGATCACATGACTGCCCATGCACTGATCACGTGGATGATCATACACTAATGTGACAGATCATGCACTGATCACGTGGCTGATCATGCACTGATACCGTGACTGAGCATGGACTGATCACATGACTATCATGTAGTGATCACGTGACTTAATGGCACTGATCATGTGACTGATCATGCGCTGATCATGTTTGCTATCATACACTGATCATGTGCCTCTGGAGGCAATAAACAAAGAGCTGAGTAGGCACGAATCAAACAGTCAGCAGGCAATAATCATGGAACTCAGGTGTGAGGAATCATGCTGCTCAGCTGGCAATAATCAAGCAGCTGAGCAGGCAGGAATTACGCAGCACAGCTGGCAATTGTCAAGCAGATGACAGGCAGGAATCGTGCAGCTCAGCTGGCAATTGTCAAGCAGATGAGCAGACAGTAATCACGCAGCTCAGCAGGCCCAGATCACGTGACTGAGCATGCACTGTTCACGTGGCTGATCATACACTGATCACGTGATGATCATGCACTGATCACTTGGATATCATGCACTGATCACGTGGCTGATCATACACTGTTCACGTGTCTGACCATGCACTGATCACGTGGCTGATCATGCACTGCTCACGTAACTGATCATGCACTGATCACGTGGCTATCATGCACTGATCACGTGGCTGATCACACACCTGTCACGTGACATATCATGCACTGATCACGTGGCACTCATGCACTGATCACGTGGCTGATCATACTCTGCTCACGTAACTCATGCACACATCACGTGGCTATCATGCACTGCTCACGTGGCTCGTCATGGAATGATCACGTAGCAACCATATACTGGTAACGTGACTGATCATGCAAAGATCACGTAAATGATCATGCACTGTTCACGTGACTGATCATGTACTGATCACGTGACTGATCATGCACTGATCACGTGGCTATCATGCTCTGCTCACGTGGCTGATCATGCAACGATCACGTAGCAACCATGTACTGGTCACGTGACTGATCATGCACTGATCACGTAATTGATCCTGCACTGATCACGTGGCTCATCATGCACTGATCACGTGGCTGATCACACATGTATCACGTGACTGATCATGCACTGATCACGTGGCTCTCATGCACTGATCACGTGGCTGTCATGCACTGATCACGTGGATATCATGCACTGATCACGTGGCTGATCACACACGTATCACATGACTGATCATGCACTGATCACGTGGCTATCATGCACTGATCACGTGGCTATCATGCACTGATCACGTGGCTGATCAGGCAATGATCACGTAGCTACCATGTACTGGTCACGTGACTGATCATGCACTGATCACGTAATTGATCATGCACTGATCATGTGGCTGATCATGCACTGATCACGTGGCTGATCATACACTGATCACATAACTGATCATGCACTGATCACGTGACTGATCATGCACTGATCACGTGGCTATCATGCACTGATCACGTGGCTGACATGCACTGATCACGTGCCTGATCATGCACTGATCACGTGACTGATCATGCACTGATCACGTGTCTGATCATGCACTGATCACGTGGCTATCATGCACTGCTCACGTGGCTGATCATGCCATGATCACGCAGCTACCATGTACTGGTCACATGACTGATCATGCACTGATCACGTGACTGATCATGCAGTGATCACGTGGCTATCATGCACTACTCACGTGGCTGATCATGCAATGATCATGTAGCTACCATGTACAGGTCACGTGAATGATCATACACCCATCAGGTGACTGATCATGCACTGATCACGTGGCTATCATGCACTGATCACGAGACTGATCATGCACTGATCACGTCTATATCATGCACTGATCACATGACTGCCCATGCACTGATCACGTGGATGATCATACACTAATCTTGTGACAGATCATGCACTGATCACGTGGCTGATCATGCACTGATACCGTGACTGAGCATGGACTGATCACATGACTATCATGTAGTGATCACGTGACTTAATGGCGCTGATCATGTGACTGATCATGCGCTGATCATGTTTGCTATCATACACTGATCATGTGCCTCTGGAGGCAATAAACAAAGAGCTGAGTAGGCACGAATCAAACAGTCAGCAGGCAATAATCATGGAACTCAGGTGTGAGGAATCATGCTGCTCAGCTGGCAATAATCAAGCAGCTGAGCAGGCAGGAATTACGCAGCACAGCTGGCAATTGTCAAGCAGATGACAGGCAGGAATCGTGCAGCTCAGCTGGCAATTGTCAAGCAGATGAGCAGACAGTAATCACGCAGCTCAGCAGGCCCAGATCACGTGACTGAGCATGCACTGTTCACGTGGCTGATCATACACTGATCACGTGATGATCATGCACTGATCACTTGGATATCATGCACTGATCACGTGGCTGATCATACACTGTTCACGTGTCTGACCATGCACTGATCACGTGGCTGATCATACACTGCTCACGTAACTGATCATGCACTGATCACGTGGCTATCATGCACTGATCACGTGGCTGAACATGCACTGTTCACGTGGCTGATCACACACCTGTCACGTGACATATCATGCACTGATCACGTGGCACTCATGCACTGATCACGTGGCTGATCATACTCTGCTCACGTAACTCATGCACACATCACGTGGCTATCATGCACTGCTCACGTGGCTCGTCATGGAATGATCACGTAGCAACCATATACTGGTAACGTGACTGATCATGCAAAGATCACGTAAATGATCATGCACTGTTCACGTGACTGATCATGTACTGATCACGTGACTGATCATGCACTGATCACGTGGCTATCATGCTCTGCTCACGTGGCTGATCATGCAACGATCACGTAGCAACCATGTACTGGTCACGTGACTGATCATGCACTGATCACGTAATTGATCCTGCACTGATCACGTGGCTCATCATGCACTGATCACGTGGCTGATCACACATGTATCACGTGACTGATCATGCACTGATCACGTGGCTCTCATGCACTGATCACGTGGCTGTCATGCACTGATCACGTGGATATCATGCACTGATCACGTGGCTGATCACACACGTATCACATGACTGATCATGCACTGATCACGTGGCTATCATGCACTGATCACGTGGCTATCATGCACTGATCACGTGGCTGATCATGCAATGATCACGTAGCTACCATGTACTGGTCACGTGACTGATCATGCACTGATCACGTAATTGATCATGCACTGATCACGTGGCTGATCATGCACTGATCACGTGGCTGATCATACACTGATCACATGACTGATCATGCACTGATCACGTGACTGATCATGCACTGATCACGTGGCTATCATGCACTGATCACGTGGCTGACATGCACTGATCACGTGCCTGATCATGCACTGATCACGTGGCTGATCATGCACTGATCACGTGACTGATCATGCACTGATCACGTGTCTGATCATGCACTGATCACGTGACTGATCATGCACTGATCACGTGGCTGATCATGCACTGATCACGTGGCTATCATGCACTGATCACGTGGCTGATCATGCATGATCACGCAGCTATCATGCACTGATCACGTGACTGATCATGCACTGATCACGTGGCTGATCATGCACTGATCACGTGATGATCATGCACTGATCACGTGGCTATCATGCACTGATCACGTGGCTGATCATACACTGATCACGTGTCTGATCATGCACTGATCACGTGGCTGATCATACACTGATCACGTAACTGATCATGCACTGATCACGTGGCTATCATGCACTGATCACGTGGCTGATCATGCACTGATCACGTGGCTGATCACACACTGTCACGTGACATATCATGCACTGATCACGTGGAACTCATGCACTGATCACGTGGCTGATCATACACTGATCACGTAACTCATGCACACATCACGTGGCTATCATGCACTGCTCACGTGGCTGTCATGCAATGATCACGTAGCAACCATATACTGGTCACGTGACTGATCATGCACTGATCACGTAAATGATCATGCACTGTTCACGTGACTGATCATGCACTGATCACGTGACTGATCATGCACTGATCACGTGGCTATCATGCACTGCTCACGTGGCTGATCATGCACGATCACGTAGCAACCATGTACTGGTCACGTGACTGATCATGCACTGATCACGTAATTGATCATGCACTGATCACGTGGCTCATCATGCACTGATCACGTGGCTGATCACACATGTATCACGTGACTGATCATGCACTGATCACGTGGCTCTCATGCACTGATCACGTGGCTGTCATGCACTGATCACGTGGATATCATGCACTGATCACGTGGCTGATCACACTGATCACATGACTGATCATGCACTGATCACGTGGCTGATCATGCACTGATCACGTGGCTGATCATGCACTGATCACGTGGCTATCATGCACTGATCACGTGGCTGATCATGCACTGATCACGTAGCTACCATGTACTGGTCACGTGACTGATCATGCACTGATCACGTAATTGATCATGCACTGATCACGTGGCTGATCATGCACTGATCACGTGGCTGATCATACACTGATCACGTAACTGATCATGCACTGATCACGTGACTGATCATGCACTGATCACGTGGCTATCATGCACTGATCACGTGGCTGACATGCACTGATCACGTGCCTGATCATGCACTGATCACGTGGCTGATCATGCACTGATCACGTGACTGATCATGCACTGATCACGTGACTGATCATGCACTGATCACGTGGCTATCATGCACTGCTCACGTGGCTGATCATGCCATGATCACGCAGCTACCATGTACTGGTCACATGACTGATCATGCACTGATCACGTGACTGATCATGCAGTGATCACGTGGCTATCATGCACTACTCACGTGGCTGATCATGCAATGATCATGTAGCTACCATGTACAGGTCACGTGAATGATCATACACCCATCAGGTGACTGATCATGCACTGATCACGTGGCTATCATGCACTGATCACGAGACTGATCATGCACTGATCACGTCTATATCATGCACTGATCACATGACTGCCCATGCACTGATCACGTGGATGATCATACACTAATCTTGTGACAGATCATGCACTGATCACGTGGCTGATCATGCACTGATACCGTGACTGAGCATGGACTGATCACATGACTATCATGTAGTGATCACGTGACTTAATGGCGCTGATCATGTGACTGATCATGCGCTGATCATGTTTGCTATCATACACTGATCATGTGCCTCTGGAGGCAATAAACAAAGAGCTGAGTAGGCACGAATCAAACAGTCAGCAGGCAATAATCATGGAACTCAGGTGTGAGGAATCATGCTGCTCAGCTGGCAATAATCAAGCAGCTGAGCAGGCAGGAATTACGCAGCACAGCTGGCAATTGTCAAGCAGATGACAGGCAGGAATCGTGCAGCTCAGCTGGCAATTGTCAAGCAGATGAGCAGACAGTAATCACGCAGCTCAGCAGGCCCAGATCACGTGACTGAGCATGCACTGTTCACGTGGCTGATCATACACTGATCACGTGATGATCATGCACTGATCACTTGGATATCATGCACTGATCACGTGGCTGATCATACACTGTTCACGTGTCTGACCATGCACTGATCACGTGGCTGATCATACACTGCTCACGTAACTGATCATGCACTGATCACGTGGCTATCATGCACTGATCACGTGGCTGAACATGCACTGTTCACGTGGCTGATCACACACCTGTCACGTGACATATCATGCACTGATCACGTGGCACTCATGCACTGATCACGTGGCTGATCATACTCTGCTCACGTAACTCATGCACACATCACGTGGCTATCATGCACTGCTCACGTGGCTCGATCATGGAATGATCACGTAGCTACCATATACTGGTCACGTGACTGATCATGCAAAGATCACGTAAATGATCATGCACTGTTCACGTGACTGATCATGTACTGATCACGTGACTGATCATGCACTGATCACGTGGCTATCATGCTCTGCTCACGTGGCTGATCATGCAACGATCACGTAGCAACCATGTACTGGTCACGTGACTGATCATGCACTGATCACGTAATTGATCCTGCACTGATCACGTGGCTCATCATGCACTGATCACGTGGCTGATCACACATGTATCACGTGACTGATCATGCACTGATCACGTGGCTCTCATGCACTGATCACGTGGCTGTCATGCACTGATCACGTGGATATCATGCACTGATCACGTGGCTGATCATACACTGATCACGTGACTGATCATGCACTGATCACGTGGCTGATCATGCACTGATCACGTAACTGATCATGCACTGATCACGTGGCTATCATGCACTGATCACGTGGCTGATCATGCACTGATCACGTGGCTGATCACACACTGTCACGTGACATATCATGCACTGATCACGTGGCACTCATGCACTGATCACGTGGCTGATCATACACTGCTCACGTAACTCATGCACACATCACGTGGCTATCATGCACTGATCACGTGGCTGATCATGGAATGATCACGTAGCAACCATATACTGGTCACGTGACTGATCATGCACTGATCACGTAAATGATCATGCACTGATCACGTGACTGATCATGCACTGATCACGTGACTGATCATGCACTGATCACGTGGCTATCATGCACTGCTCACGTGGCTGATCATGCAACGATCACGTAGCAACCATGTACTGGTCACGTGACTGATCATGCACTGATCACGTAATTGATCATGCACTGATCACGTGGCTCATCATGCACTGATCACGTGGCTGATCACACATGTATCACGTGACTGATCATGCACTGATCACGTGGCTCTCATGCACTGATCACGTGGCTGTCATGCACTGATCACGTGGATATCATGCACTGATCACGTGGCTGATCACACACGTATCACATGACTGATCATGCACTGATCACGTGGCTATCATGCACTGATCACGTGGCTATCATGCACTGATCACGTGGCTATCATGCACTGATCACGTGGCTGATCATGCAATGATCACGTAGCTACCATGTACTGGTCACGTGACTGATCATGCACTGATCACGTAATTGATCATGCACTGATCACGTGGCTGATCATGCACTGATCACGTGGCTGATCATACACTGATCACGTAACTGATCATGCACTGATCACGTGACTGATCATGCACTGATCACGTGGCTATCATGCACTGATCACGTGGCTGACATACACTGATCACGTGCCTGTCATGCACTGATCACGTGGCTGATCATGCACTGATCACGTGACTGATCATGCACTGATCACGTGTCTGATCATGCACTGATCACGTGGCTATCATGCACTGCTCACGTGGCTGATCATGCCATGATCACGCAGCTACCATGTACTGGTCACATGACTGATCATGCACTGATCACGTGACTGATCATGCAGTGATCACGTGGCTATCATGCACTACTCACGTGGCTGATCATGCAATGATCATGTAGCTACCATGTACAGGTCACGTGAATGATCATACACCCATCAGGTGACTGATCATGCACTGATCACGTGGCTATCATGCACTGATCACGAGACTGATCATGCACTGATCACGTCTATATCATGCACTGATCACATGACTGCCCATGCACTGATCACGTGGATGATCATACACTAATCATGTGACAGATCATGCACTGATCACGTGGCTGATCATGCACTGATACCGTGACTGAGCATGGACTGATCACATGACTATCATGTAGTGATCACGTGACTTAATGGCACTGATCATGTGACTGATCATGCGCTGATCATGTTTGCTATCATACACTGATCATGTGCCTCTGGAGGCAATAAACAAAGAGCTGAGTAGGCACGAATCAAACAGTCAGCAGGCAATAATCATGGAACTCAGGTGTGAGGAATCATGCTGCTCAGCTGGCAATAATCAAGCAGCTGAGCAGGCAGGAATTACGCAGCACAGCTGGCAATTGTCAAGCAGATGACAGGCAGGAATCGTGCAGCTCAGCTGGCAATTGTCAAGCAGATGAGCAGACAGTAATCACGCAGCTCAGCAGGCCCAGATCACGTGACTGAGCATGCACTGTTCACGTGGCTGATCATACACTGATCACGTGATGATCATGCACTGATCACTTGGATATCATGCACTGATCACGTGGCTGATCATACACTGTTCACGTGTCTGACCATGCACTGATCACGTGGCTGATCATGCACTGCTCACGTAACTGATCATGCACTGATCACGTGGCTATCATGCACTGATCACGTGGCTGAACATGCACTGTTCACGTGGCTGATCACACACCTGTCACGTGACATATCATGCACTGATCACGTGGCACTCATGCACTGATCACGTGGCTGATCATACTCTGCTCACGTAACTCATGCACACATCACGTGGCTATCATGCACTGCTCACGTGGCTCGTCATGGAATGATCACGTAGCAACCATATACTGGTCACGTGACTGATCATGCAAAGATCACGTAAATGATCATGCACTGTTCACGTGACTGATCATGTACTGATCACGTGACTGATCATGCACTGATCACGTGGCTATCATGCTCTGCTCACGTGGCTGATCATGCAACGATCACGTAGCAACCATGTACTGGTCACGTGACTGATCATGCACTGATCACGTAATTGATCCTGCACTGATCACGTGGCTCATCATGCACTGATCACGTGGCTGATCACACATGTATCACGTGACTGATCATGCACTGATCACGTGGCTCTCATGCACTGATCACGTGGCTGTCATGCACTGATCACGTGGATATCATGCACTGATCACGTGGCTGATCACACACGTATCACATGACTGATCATGCACTGATCACGTGGCTATCATGCACTGATCACGTGGCTATCATGCACTGATCACGTGGCTGATCAGGCAATGATCACGTAGCTACCATGTACTGGTCACGTGACTGATCATGCACTGATCACGTAATTGATCATGCACTGATCATGTGGCTGATCATGCACTGATCACGTGGCTGATCATGCACTGATCACATAACTGATCATGCACTGATCACGTGACTGATCATGCACTGATCACGTGGCTATCATGCACTGATCACTTGGCTGACATACACTGATCACGTGCCTGATCATGCACTGATCACGTGACTGATCATGCACTGATCACGTGTCTGATCATGCACTGATCACGTGGCTATCATGCACTGCTCACGTGGCTGATCATGCCATGATCACGCAGCTACCATGTACTGGTCACATGACTGATCATGCACTGATCACGTGACTGATCATGCAGTGATCACGTGGCTATCATGCACTACTCACGTGGCTGATCATGCAATGATCATGTAGCTACCATGTACAGGTCACGTGAATGATCATACACCCATCAGGTGACTGATCATGCACTGATCACGTGGCTATCATGCACTGATCACGAGACTGATCATGCACTGTTCACGTCTATATCATGCACTGATCACATGACTGCCCATGCACTGATCACGTGGATGATCATACACTAATCTTGTGACAGATCATGCACTGATCACGTGGCTGATCATGCACTGATACCGTGACTGAGCATGGACTGATCACATGACTATCATGTAGTGATCACGTGACTTAATGGCGCTGATCATGTGACTGATCATGCGCTGATCATGTTTGCTATCATACACTGATCATGTGCCTCTGGAGGCAATAAACAAAGAGCTGAGTAGGCACGAATCAAACAGTCAGCAGGCAATAATCATGGAACTCAGGTGTGAGGAATCATGCTGCTCAGCTGGCAATAATCAAGCAGCTGAGCAGGCAGGAATTACGCAGCACAGCTGGCAATTGTCAAGCAGATGACAGGCAGGAATCGTGCAGCTCAGCTGGCAATTGTCAAGCAGATGAGCAGACAGTAATCACGCAGCTCAGCAGGCCCAGATCACGTGACTGAGCATGCACTGTTCACGTGGCTGATCATACACTGATCACGTGATGATCATGCACTGATCACTTGGATATCATGCACTGATCACGTGGCTGATCATACACTGTTCACGTGTCTGACCATGCACTGATCACGTGGCTGATCATACACTGCTCACGTAACTGATCATGCACTGATCACGTGGCTATCATGCACTGATCACGTGGCTGAACATGCACTGTTCACGTGGCTGATCACACACCTGTCACGTGACATATCATGCACTGATCACGTGGCACTCATGCACTGATCACGTGGCTGATCATACTCTGCTCACGTAACTCATGCACACATCACGTGGCTATCATGCACTGCTCACGTGGCTCGTCATGGAATGATCACGTAGCAACCATATACTGGTCACGTGACTGATCATGCAAAGATCACGTAAATGATCATGCACTGTTCACGTGACTGATCATGTACTGATCACGTGACTGATCATGCACTGATCACGTGGCTATCATGCTCTGCTCACGTGGCTGATCATGCAACGATCACGTAGCAACCATGTACTGGTCACGTGACTGATCATGCACTGATCACGTAATTGATCCTGCACTGATCACGTGGCTCATCATGCACTGATCACGTGGCTGATCACACATGTATCACGTGACTGATCATGCACTGATCACGTGGCTCTCATGCACTGATCACGTGGCTGTCATGCACTGATCACGTGGATATCATGCACTGATCACGTGGCTGATCACACACGTATCACATGACTGATCATGCACTGATCACGTGGCTATCATGCACTGATCACGTGGCTATCATGCACTGATCACGTGGCTGATCATGCAATGATCACGTAGCTACCATGTACTGGTCACGTGACTGATCATGCACTGATCACGTAATTGATCATGCACTGATCATGTGGCTGATCATGCACTGATCACGTGGCTGATCATACACTGATCATAACTGATCATGCACTGATCACGTGACTGATCATGCACTGATCACGTGGCTATCATGCACTGATCACTTGGCTGACATACACTGATCACGTGCCTGGTCATGCACTGATCACGTGGCTGATCATGCACTGATCACGTGACTGATCATGCACTGATCACGTGTCTGATCATGCACTGATCACGTGGCTATCATGCACTGCTCACGTGGCTGATCATGCCATGATCACGCAGCTACCATGTACTGGTCACATGACTGATCATGCACTGATCACGTGACTGATCATGCAGTGATCACGTGGCTATCATGCACTACTCACGTGGCTGATCATGCAATGATCATGTAGCTACCATGTACAGGTCACGTGAATGATCATACACCCATCAGGTGACTGATCATGCACTGATCACGTGGCTATCATGCACTGATCACGAGACTGATCATGCACTGATCACGTCTATATCATGCACTGATCACATGACTGCCCATGCACTGATCACGTGGATGATCATACACTAATCTTGTGACAGATCATGCACTGATCACGTGGCTGATCATGCACTGATACCGTGACTGAGCATGGACTGATCACATGACTATCATGTAGTGATCACGTGACTTAATGGCGCTGATCATGTGACTGATCATGCGCTGATCATGTTTGCTATCATACACTGATCATGTGCCTCTGGAGGCAATAAACAAAGAGCTGAGTAGGCACGAATCAAACAGTCAGCAGGCAATAATCATGGAACTCAGGTGTGAGGAATCATGCTGCTCAGCTGGCAATAATCAAGCAGCTGAGCAGGCAGGAATTACGCAGCACAGCTGGCAATTGTCAAGCAGATGACAGGCAGGAATCGTGCAGCTCAGCTGGCAATTGTCAAGCAGATGAGCAGACAGTAATCACGCAGCTCAGCAGGCCCAGATCACGTGACTGAGCATGCACTGTTCACGTGGCTGATCATACACTGATCACGTGATGATCATGCACTGATCACTTGGATATCATGCACTGATCACGTGGCTGATCATACACTGTTCACGTGTCTGACCATGCACTGATCACGTGGCTGATCATACACTGCTCACGTAACTGATCATGCACTGATCACGTGGCTATCATGCACTGATCACGTGGCTGAACATGCACTGTTCACGTGGCTGATCACACACCTGTCACGTGACATATCATGCACTGATCACGTGGCACTCATGCACTGATCACGTGGCTGATCATACTCTGCTCACGTAACTCATGCACACATCACGTGGCTATCATGCACTGCTCACGTGGCTCGTCATGGAATGATCACGTAGCAACCATATACTGGTCACGTGACTGATCATGCACTGATCACGTAAATGATCATGCACTGTTCACGTGACTGATCATGTACTGATCACGTGACTGATCATGCACTGATCACGTGGCTATCATGCACTGCTCACGTGGCTGATCATGCAACGATCACGTAGCAACCATGTACTGGTCACGTGACTGATCATGCACTGATCACGTAATTGATCATGCACTGATCACGTGGCTCATCATGCACTGATCACGTGGCTGATCACACATGTATCACGTGACTGATCATGCACTGATCACGTGGCTCTCATGCACTGATCACGTGGCTGTCATGCACTGATCACGTGGCTATCATGCACTGATCACGTGACTGATCATGCACTGATCACGTCTATATCATGCACTGATCACATGACTGATCATGCACTGATCACGTGGCTGATCATGCACTGATCACGTGACTGATCATGCACTGATCACGTGGCTGATCATGCACTGATCACGTGACTGATCATGCACTGATCACATGACTATCATGCACTGATCACGTGACTTAATGCACTGATCATGTGACTGATCATGCACTGATCATGTTTGCTATCATACACTGATCATGTGCCTCTGGAGGCAATAAACAAAGAGCTGAGTAGGCACGAATCAAACAGTCAGCAGGCAATAATCATGGAACTCAGGTGTGAGGAATCATGCTGCTCAGCTGGCAATAATCAAGCAGCTGATCAGGCAGGAATCGTGCAGCTCAGCTGGCACAGATCACGTGACTGATCATGCACTGATCACGTGGCTGATCATGCACTGATCACGTGATGATCATGCACTGATCACGTGGATATCATGCACTGATCACGTGGCTGATCATGCACTGATCACGTGTCTGATCATGCACTGATCACGTGGCTGATCATACACTGATCACGTAACTGATCATGCACTGATCACGTGGCTATCATGCACTGATCACGTGGCTGAACATGCACTGATCACGTGGCTGATCACACACCTGTCACGTGACATATCATGCACTGATCACGTGGCACTCATGCACTGATCACGTGGCTGATCATACTCTGCTCACGTAACTCATGCACACATCACGTGGCTATCATGCACTGCTCACGTGGCTCGTCATGGAATGATCACGTAGCAACCATATACTGGTCACGTGACTGATCATGCACTGATCACGTAAATGATCATGCACTGATCACGTGACTGATCATGCACTGATCACGTGACTGATCATGCACTGATCACGTGGCTATCATGCACTGCTCACGTGGCTGATCATGCAACGATCACGTAGCAACCATGTACTGGTCACGTGACTGATCATGCACTGATCACGTAATTGATCATGCACTGATCACGTGGCTCATCATGCACTGATCACGTGGCTGATCACACATGATCACGTGACTGATCATGCACTGATCACGTGGCTCTCATGCACTGATCACGTGGCTGTCATGCACTGATCACGTGGATATCATGCACTGATCACGTGGCTGATCACACACGTATCACATGACTGATCATGCACTGATCACGTGGCTATCATGCACTGATCACGTGGCTATCATGCACTGATCACGTGGCTGATCATGCAATGATCACGTAGCTACCATGTACTGGTCACGTGACTGATCATGCACTGATCACGTAATTGATCATGCACTGATCACGTGGCTGATCATGCACTGATCACGTGGCTGATCATGCACTGATCACGTGGCTATCATGCACTGATCACGTGGCTGATCATGCACTGATCACGTGGCTGATCATGCACTGATCACGTGGCTGATCATGCACTGATCACGTGACTGATCATGCACTGATCACGTGGCTGATCATGCACTGATCACGTGACTGATCATGCACTGATCACGTGACTGATCATGCACTGATCACGTGGCTATCATGCACTGCTCACGTGGCTGATCATGCCATGATCACGCAGCTACCATGTACTGGTCACATGACTGATCATGCACTGATCACGTGACTGATCATGCACTGATCACGTGGCTATCATGCACTACTCACGTGGCTGATCATGCAATGATCATGTAGCTACCATGTACAGGTCACGTGAATGATCATACACCCATCAGGTGACTGATCATGCACTGATCACGTGGCTATCATGCACTGATCACGAGACTGATCATGCACTGATCACGTCTATATCATGCACTGATCACATGACTGCCCATGCACTGATCACGTGGATGATCATACACTAATCTTGTGACAGATCATGCACTGATCACGTGGCTGATCATGCACTGATACCGTGACTGAGCATGGACTGATCACATGACTATCATGTAGTGATCACGTGACTTAATGGCGCTGATCATGTGACTGATCATGCGCTGATCATGTTTGCTATCATACACTGATCATGTGCCTCTGGAGGCAATAAACAAAGAGCTGAGTAGGCACGAATCAAACAGTCAGCAGGCAATAATCATGGAACTCAGGTGAGGAATCATGCTGCTCAGCTGGCAATAATCAAGCAGCTGAGCAGGCAGGAATTACGCAGCACAGCTGGCAATTGTCAAGCAGATGACAGGCAGGAATCGTGCAGCTCAGCTGGCAATTGTCAAGCAGATGAGCAGACAGTAATCACGCAGCTCAGCAGGCCCAGATCACGTGACTGAGCATGCACTGTTCACGTGGCTGATCATGCACTGATCACGTGACTGATCATGCACTGATCACGTGGCTATCATGCACTGATCACGTGGCTGATCATGCACTGATCACGTTGCAACCATGCACTGATCACGTGACTGATCATGCACTGATCACGTAACTGATCATGCACTGATCACGTGGCTGATCATGCACTGATCACGTGGCTGATCACACATGTGTCACGTGACTGATCATGCACTGATCACGTGGCTCTCATGCACTGATCACGTGGCTGTCATGCACTGATCACGTGGCTATCATGCACTGATCACGTGGCTGATCACACACGTATCACATGACTGATCATGCACTGATCACGTGGCTGATCATGCACTGATCACGTGGCTATCATGCACTGATCACGTGGCTGATCATGCAATGATCACGTAGCTACCATGTACTGGTCACGTGACTGATCATGCACTGATCACGTAATTGATCATGCACTGATCACGTGGCTGATCATGCACTGATCACGTGGCTGATCATGCACTGATCACGTGGCTGATCATGCACTGATCACGTGACTGATCATGCACTGATCACGTGTCTGATCATGCACTGATCACGTGGCTATCATGCACTGATCACGTGGCTGATCATGCCATGATCACGCAGCTACCATGTACTGGTCACATGACTGATCATGCACTGATCACGTGACTGATCATGCACTGATCACGTGGCTATCATGCACTACTCACGTGGCTGATCATGCAATGATCATGTAGCTACCATGTACAGGTCACGTGAATGATCATACACCCATCAGGTGACTGATCATGCACTGATCACGTGGCTATCATGCACTGATCACGAGACTGATCATGCACTGATCACGTCTATATCATGCACTGATCACATGACTGCCCATGCACTGATCACGTGGATGATCATACACTAATCATGTGACAGATCATGCACTGATCACGTGGCTGATCATGCACTGATACCGTGACTGAGCATGGACTGATCACATGACTATCATGTAGTGATCACGTGACTTAATGGCGCTGATCATGTGACTGATCATGCGCTGATCATGTTTGCTATCATACACTGATCATGTGCCTCTGGAGGCAATAAACAAAGAGCTGAGTAGGCACGAATCAAACAGTCAGCAGGCAATAATCATGGAACTCAGCTGTGAGGAATCATGCTGCTCAGCTGGCAATAATCAAGCAGCTGAGCAGGCAGGAATTACGCAGCACAGCTGGCAATTGTCAAGCAGATGACAGGCAGGAATCGTGCAGCTCAGCTGGCAATTGTCAAGCAGATGAGCAGACAGTAATCACGCAGCTCAGCAGGCCCAGATCACGTGACTGAGCATGCACTGTTCACGTGGCTGATCATACACTGATCACGTGATGATCATGCACTGATCACTTGGATATCATGCACTGATCACGTGGCTGATCATACACTGTTCACGTGTCTGACCATGCACTGATCACGTGGCTGATCATACACTGCTCACGTAACTGATCATGCACTGATCACGTGGCTATCATGCACTGATCACGTGGCTGAACATGCACTGTTCACGTGGCTGATCACACACCTGTCACGTGACATATCATGCACTGATCACGTGGCACTCATGCACTGATCACGTGGCTGATCATACTCTGCTCACGTAACTCATGCACACATCACGTGGCTATCATGCACTGCTCACGTGGCTCGTCATGGAATGATCACGTAGCAACCATATACTGGTCACGTGACTGATCATGCACTGATCACGTAAATGATCATGCACTGTTCACGTGACTGATCATGTACTGATCACGTGACTGATCATGCACTGATCACGTGGCTATCATGCTCTGCTCACGTGGCTGATCATGCAACGATCACGTAGCAACCATGTACTGGTCACGTGACTGATCATGCACTGATCACGTAATTGATCCTGCACTGATCACGTGGCTCATCATGCACTGATCACGTGGCTGATCACACATGTATCACGTGACTGATCATGCACTGATCACGTGGCTCTCATGCACTGATCACGTGGCTGTCATGCACTGATCACGTGGATATCATGCACTGATCACGTGGCTGATCATGCACTGATCACGTGACTGATCATGCACTGATCACGTGGCTGATCATGCACTGATCACGTGACTGATCATGCACTGATCACGTGGCTATCATGCACTGATCACGTGGCTGATCATGCACTGATCACGTGGCTGATCACACACTGTCACGTGACTATCATGCACTGATCACGTGGACTCATGCACTGATCACGTGGCTGATCATACACTGATCACGTAACTCATGCACTGATCACGTGGCTATCATGCACTGATCACGTGGCTGATCATGCACTGATCACGTAGCTACCATATACTGATCACGTGACTGATCATGCACTGATCACGTAACTGATCATGCACTGATCACGTGACTGATCATGCACTGATCACGTGACTGATCATGCACTGATCACGTGGCTATCATGCACTGATCACGTGGCTGATCATGCACTGATCACGTAGCAACCATGTACTGATCACGTGACTGATCATGCACTGATCACGATTGATCATGCACTGATCACGTGGCTGATCATGCACTGATCACGTGGCTGATCACACATGATCACGTGACTGATCATGCACTGATCACGTGGCTATCATGCACTGATCACGTGGCTGATCATGCACTGATCACGTGGCTATCATGCACTGATCACGTGGCTGATCACACACGTATCACATGACTGATCATGCACTGATCACGTGACTGATCATGCACTGATCACGTGGCTATCATGCACTACTCACGTGGCTGATCATGCAATGATCATGTAGCTACCATGTACAGGTCACGTGAATGATCATACACCCATCAGGTGACTGATCATGCACTGATCACGTGGCTATCATGCACTGATCACGAGACTGATCATGCACTGATCACGTCTATATCATGCACTGATCACATGACTGCCCATGCACTGATCACGTGGATGATCATACACTAATCTTGTGACAGATCATGCACTGATCACGTGGCTGATCATGCACTGATACCGTGACTGAGCATGGACTGATCACATGACTATCATGTAGTGATCACGTGACTTAATGGCACTGATCATGTGACTGATCATGCGCTGATCATGTTTGCTATCATACACTGATCATGTGCCTCTGGAGGCAATAAACAAAGAGCTGAGTAGGCACGAATCAAACAGTCAGCAGGCAATAATCATGGAACTCAGGTGTGAGGAATCATGCTGCTCAGCTGGCAATAATCAAGCAGCTGAGCAGGCAGGAATTACGCAGCACAGCTGGCAATTGTCAAGCAGATGACAGGCAGGAATCGTGCAGCTCAGCTGGCAATTGTCAAGCAGATGAGCAGACAGTAATCACGCAGCTCAGCAGGCCCAGATCACGTGACTGAGCATGCACTGTTCACGTGGCTGATCATACACTGATCACGTGATGATCATGCACTGATCACTTGGATATCATGCACTGATCACGTGGCTGATCATACACTGTTCACGTGTCTGACCATGCACTGATCACGTGGCTGATCATGCACTGCTCACGTAACTGATCATGCACTGATCACGTGGCTATCATGCACTGATCACGTGGCTGATCACACACCTGTCACGTGACATATCATGCACTGATCACGTGGCACTCATGCACTGATCACGTGGCTGATCATACTCTGCTCACGTAACTCATGCACACATCACGTGGCTATCATGCACTGCTCACGTGGCTCGTCATGGAATGATCACGTAGCAACCATATACTGGTCACGTGACTGATCATGCACTGATCACGTAAATGATCATGCACTGTTCACGTGACTGATCATGTACTGATCACGTGACTGATCATGCACTGATCACGTGGCTATCATGCTCTGCTCACGTGGCTGATCATGCAACGATCACGTAGCAACCATGTACTGGTCACGTGACTGATCATGCACTGATCACGTAATTGATCCTGCACTGATCACGTGGCTCATCATGCACTGATCACGTGGCTGATCACACATGTATCACGTGACTGATCATGCACTGATCACGTGGCTCTCATGCACTGATCACGTGGCTGTCATGCACTGATCACGTGGATATCATGCACTGATCACGTGGCTGATCACACACGTATCACATGACTGATCATGCACTGATCACGTGGCTATCATGCACTGATCACGTGGCTATCATGCACTGATCACGTGGCTGATCATGCAATGATCACGTAGCTACCATGTACTGGTCACGTGACTGATCATGCACTGATCACGTAATTGATCATGCACTGATCATGTGGCTGATCATGCACTGATCACGTGGCTGATCATACACTGATCACATACTGATCATGCACTGATCACGTGACTGATCATGCACTGATCACGTGGCTATCATGCACTGATCACGTGGCTGACATACACTGATCACGTGCCTGATCATGCACTGATCACGTGACTGATCATGCACTGATCACGTGTCTGATCATGCACTGATCACGTGGCTATCATGCACTGATCACGTGGCTGATCATGCCATGATCACGCAGCTACCATGTACTGGTCACATGACTGATCATGCACTGATCACGTGACTGATCATGCACTGATCACGTGGCTATCATGAACTACTCACGTGGCTGATCATGCAATGATCATGTAGCTACCATGTACAGGTCACGTGAATGATCATACACCCATCAGGTGACTGATCATGCACTGATCACGTGGCTATCATGCACTGATCACGAGACTGATCATGCACTGTTCACGTGTATATCATGCACTGATCACATGACTGTCCATGCACTGATCACGTGGATGATCATACACTAATCACGTGACAGATCATGCACTGATCACGTGGCTGATCATGCACTGATACCGTGAGTGAGCATGGACTGATCACATGACTATCATGTATTGATCACGTGACTTAATGGCGCTGATCATGTGACTGATCATGCGCTGATCATGTTTGCTATCATACACTGATCATGTGCCTCTGGAGGCAATAAACAAAGAGCTGAGTAGGCACGAATCAAACAGTCAGCAGGCAATAATCATGGAACTCAGGTGTGAGGAATCATGCTGCTCAGCTGGCAATAATCAAGCAGCTGAGCAGGCAGGAATTACGCAGCACAGCTGGCAATTGTCAAGCAGATGACAGGCAGGAATCGTGCAGCTCAGCTGGCAATTGTCAAGCAGATGAGCAGACAGTAATCACGCAGCTCAGCAGGCCCAGATCACGTGACTGAGCATGCACTGTTCACGTGGCTGATCATACACTGATCACGTGACTGATCATGCACTGATCACGTGGCTGATCATGCACTGATCACGTGACTGATCATGCACTGATCACGTGGCTGATCATGCACTGATCACGTGGCTGATCATGCACTGATCACGTGGCTGATCATGCACTGATCACGTGGCTGATCATGCACTGATCACGTGACTGATCATGCACTGATCACGTGGCTGATCATGCACTGATCACGTGACTGATCATGCACTGATCACGTGGCTGATCATGCACTGATCACGTGGCTATCATGCACTGCTCACGTGGCTGATCATGCATGATCACGCAGCTACCATGCACTGATCACGTGACTGATCATGCACTGATCACGTGGCTGATCATGCACTGATCACGTGACTGATCATGCACTGATCACGTGGATATCATGCACTGATCACGTGGCTGATCATGCACTGATCACGTGTCTGATCATGCACTGATCACGTGGCTGATCATGCACTGATCACGTAACTGATCATGCACTGATCACGTGGCTATCATGCACTGATCACGTGGCTGATCATGCACTGATCACGTGGCTGATCACACACCTGTCACGTGACATATCATGCACTGATCACGTGGAACTCATGCACTGATCACGTGGCTGATCATACACTGATCACGTAACTCATGCACACATCACGTGGCTATCATGCACTGATCACGTGGCTGTCATGGAATGATCACGTAGCAACCATATACTGGTCACGTGACTGATCATGCACTGATCACGTAAATGATCATGCACTGATCACGTGACTGATCATGCACTGATCACGTGACTGATCATGCACTGATCACGTGGCTATCATGCACTGCTCACGTGGCTGATCATGCACGATCATCACAGCAACCATGTACTGTCACGTGACTGATCATGCACTGATCACGTAATTGATCATGCACTGATCACGTGGCTCATCATGCACTGATCACGTGGCTGATCACATGTATCACGTGACTGATCATGCACTGATCACGTGGCTCTCATGCACTGATCACGTGGCTGTCATGCACTGATCACGTGGCTATCATGCACTGATCACGTGGCTGATCACACACGATCACGTGACTGATCATGCACTGATCACGTGGCTATCATGCACTGATCACGTGGCTATCATGCACTGATCACGTGGCTATCATGCACTGATCACGTGGCTGATCATGCAACTGATCACGTAGCTACCATGTACTGATCACGTGACTGATCATGCACTGATCACGAATTGATCATGCACTGATCATGTGGCTGATCATGCACTGATCACGTGGCTGATCATGCACTGATCACATAACTGATCATGCACTGATCACGTGACTGATCATGCACTGATCACGTGGCTATCATGCACTGATCACGTGGCTGACATACACTGATCACGTGCCTGATCATGCACTGATCACGTGGCTGATCATGCACTGATCACGTGACTGATCATGCACTGATCACGTGTCTGATCATGCACTGATCACGTGGCTATCATGCACTGCTCACGTGGCTGATCATGCCATGATCACGCAGCTACCATGTACTGGTCACATGACTGATCATGCACTGATCACGTGACTGATCATGCAGTGATCACGTGGCTATCATGAACTACTCACGTGGCTGATCATGCAATGATCATGTAGCTACCATGTACAGGTCACGTGAATGATCATACACCCATCAGGTGACTGATCATGCACTGATCACGTGGCTATCATGCACTGATCACGAGACTGATCATGCACTGTTCACGTCTATATCATGCACTGATCACATGACTGCCCATGCACTGATCACGTGGATGATCATACACTAATCTTGTGACAGATCATGCACTGATCACGTGGCTGATCATGCACTGATACCGTGACTGAGCATGGACTGATCACATGACTATCATGTAGTGATCACGTGACTTAATGGCACTGATCATGTGACTGATCATGCGCTGATCATGTTTGCTATCATACACTGATCATGTGCCTCTGGAGGCAATAAACAAAGAGCTGAGTAGGCACGAATCAAACAGTCAGCAGGCAATAATCATGGAACTCAGCTGTGAGGAATCATGCTGCTCAGCTGGCAATAATCAAGCAGCTGAGCAGGCAGGAATTACGCAGCACAGCTGGCAATTGTCAAGCAGATGACAGGCAGGAATCGTGCAGCTCAGCTGGCAATTGTCAAGCAGATGAGCAGACAGTAATCACGCAGCTCAGCAGGCCCAGATCACGTGACTGAGCATGCACTGTTCACGTGGCTGATCATACACTGATCACGTGATGATCATGCACTGATCACTTGGATATCATGCACTGATCACGTGGCTGATCATACACTGTTCACGTGTCTGACCATGCACTGATCACGTGGCTGATCATGCACTGCTCACGTAACTGATCATGCACTGATCACGTGGCTATCATGCACTGATCACGTGGCTGAACATGCACTGTTCACGTGGCTGATCACACACCTGTCACGTGACATATCATGCACTGATCACGTGGCACTCATGCACTGATCACGTGGCTGATCATACTCTGCTCACGTAACTCATGCACACATCACGTGGCTATCATGCACTGCTCACGTGGCTCGTCATGGAATGATCACGTAGCAACCATATACTGGTCACGTGACTGATCATGCACAGATCACGTAAATGATCATGCACTGTTCACGTGACTGATCATGTACTGATCACGTGACTGATCATGCACTGATCACGTGGCTATCATGCTCTGCTCACGTGGCTGATCATGCAACGATCACGTAGCAACCATGTACTGGTCACGTGACTGATCATGCACTGATCACGTAATTGATCCTGCACTGATCACGTGGCTCATCATGCACTGATCACGTGGCTGATCACACATGTATCACGTGACTGATCATGCACTGATCACGTGGCTCTCATGCACTGATCACGTGGCTGTCATGCACTGATCACGTGGATATCATGCACTGATCACGTGGCTGATCATACACTGATCACGTGTCTGATCATGCACTGATCACGTGGCTGATCATGCACTGATCACGTAACTGATCATGCACTGATCACGTGGCTATCATGCACTGATCACGTGGCTGATCATGCACTGATCACGTGGCTGATCACACACTGTCACGTGACATATCATGCACTGATCACGTGGACTCATGCACTGATCACGTGGCTGATCATACACTGATCACGTAACTCATGCACTGATCACGTGGCTATCATGCACTGATCACGTGGCTGATCATGCAATGATCACGTAGCAACCATATACTGGTCACGTGACTGATCATGCACTGATCACGTAAATGATCATGCACTGATCACGTGACTGATCATGCACTGATCACGTGACTGATCATGCACTGATCACGTGGCTATCATGCACTGCTCACGTGGCTGATCATGCAACGATCACGTAGCAACCATGTACTGGTCACGTGACTGATCATGCACTGATCACGCACTGATCATGCACTGATCACGTGGCTCATCATGCACTGATCACGTGGCTGATCACACATGATCACGTGACTGATCATGCACTGATCACGTGGCTCTCATGCACTGATCACGTGGCTGTCATGCACTGATCACGTGGATATCATGCACTGATCACGTGGCTGATCACACACGATCACATGACTGATCATGCACTGATCACGTGATCATGCACTGATCACGTGGCTATCATGCACTGATCACGTGGCTATCATGCACTGATCACGTGGCTGATCATGCAATGATCACGTAGCTACCATGTACTGGTCACGTGACTGATCATGCACTGATCACGTAATTGATCATGCACTGATCACGTGGCTGATCATGCACTGATCACGTGGCTGATCATACACTGATCACATAACTGATCATGCACTGATCACGTGACTGATCATGCACTGATCACGTGGCTATCATGCACTGATCACGTGGCTGACATACACTGATCACGTGCCTGTCATGCACTGATCACGTGGCTGATCATGCACTGATCACGTGACTGATCATGCACTGATCACGTGTCTGATCATGCACTGATCACGTGGCTATCATGCACTGCTCACGTGGCTGATCATGCCATGATCACGCAGCTACCATGTACTGGTCACATGACTGATCATGCACTGATCACGTGACTGATCATGCAGTGATCACGTGGCTATCATGAACTACTCACGTGGCTGATCATGCAATGATCATGTAGCTACCATGTACAGGTCACGTGAATGATCATACACCCATCAGGTGACTGATCATGCACTGATCACGTGGCTATCATGCACTGATCACGAGACTGATCATGCACTGTTCACGTCTATATCATGCACTGATCACATGACTGCCCATGCACTGATCACGTGGATGATCATACACTAATCTTGTGACAGATCATGCACTGATCACGTGGCTGATCATGCACTGATACCGTGACTGAGCATGGACTGATCACATGACTATCATGTAGTGATCACGTGACTTAATGGCGCTGATCATGTGACTGATCATGCGCTGATCATGTTTGCTATCATACACTGATCATGTGCCTCTGGAGGCAATAAACAAAGAGCTGAGTAGGCACGAATCAAACAGTCAGCAGGCAATAATCATGGAACTCAGGTGTGAGGAATCATGCTGCTCAGCTGGCAATAATCAAGCAGCTGAGCAGGCAGGAATTACGCAGCACAGCTGGCAATTGTCAAGCAGATGACAGGCAGGAATCGTGCAGCTCAGCTGGCAATTGTCAAGCAGATGAGCAGACAGTAATCACGCAGCTCAGCAGGCCCAGATCACGTGACTGAGCATGCACTGTTCACGTGGCTGATCATACACTGATCACGTGATGATCATGCACTGATCACTTGGATATCATGCACTGATCACGTGGCTGATCATACACTGTTCACGTGTCTGACCATGCACTGATCACGTGGCTGATCATGCACTGCTCACGTAACTGATCATGCACTGATCACGTGGCTATCATGCACTGATCACGTGGCTGAACATGCACTGTTCACGTGGCTGATCACACACCTGTCACGTGACATATCATGCACTGATCACGTGGCACTCATGCACTGATCACGTGGCTGATCATACTCTGCTCACGTAACTCATGCACACATCACGTGGCTATCATGCACTGCTCACGTGGCTCGTCATGGAATGATCACGTAGCAACCATATACTGGTAACGTGACTGATCATGCAAAGATCACGTAAATGATCATGCACTGTTCACGTGACTGATCATGTACTGATCACGTGACTGATCATGCACTGACCACGTGGCTATCATGCTCTGCTCACGTGGCTGATCATGCAACGATCACGTAGCAACCATGTACTGGTCACGTGACTGATCATGCACTGATCACGTAATTGATCCTGCACTGATCACGTGGCTCATCATGCACTGATCACGTGGCTGATCACACATGTATCACGTGACTGATCATGCACTGATCCCGTGGCTCTCATGCACTGATCACGTGGCTGTCATGCACTGATCACGTGGATATC
Source organism: Bos javanicus (assembly GCF_032452875.1). Lineage (NCBI taxonomy): Eukaryota > Metazoa > Chordata > Mammalia > Artiodactyla > Bovidae > Bos > Bos javanicus. Next base: position 5,106 of record NW_026894768.1, on the reverse strand, counting down.
ATGCACTGATCACGTGGCTGATCACACACGTATCACATGACTGATCATGCACTGATCACGTGGCTATCATGCACTGATCACGTGGCTATCATGCACTGATCACGTGGCTGATCAGGCAATGATCACGTAGCTACCACTGTCACGTGACTGATCATGCACTGATCACGTAACTGATCATGCACTGATCATGTGGCTGATCATGCACTGATCACGTGGCTGATCATACACTGATCACATAACTGATCATGCACTGATCACGTGACTGATCATGCACTGATCACGTGGCTATCATGCACTGATCACTTGGCTGGACATACACTGATCACGTGCCTGGTCATGCACTGATCACGTGACTGATCATGCACTGATCACGTGTCTGATCATGCACTGATCACGTGGCTATCATGCACTGCTCACGTGGCTGATCATGCCATGATCACGCAGCTACCATGTACTGGTCACATGACTGATCATGCACTGATCACGTGACTGATCATGCAGTGATCACGTGGCTATCATGAACTACTCACGTGGCTGATCATGCAATGATCATGTAGCTACCATGTACAGGTCACGTGAATGATCATACACCCATCAGGTGACTGATCATGCACTGATCACGTGGCTATCATGCACTGATCACGAGACTGATCATGCACTGTTCACGTCTATATCATGCACTGATCACATGACTGCCCGTGCACTGATCACGTGGATGATCATACACTAATCTTGTGACAGATCATGCACTGATCACGTGGCTGATCATGCACTGATACCGTGACTGAGCATGGACTGATCACATGACTATCATGTAGTGATCACGTGACTTAATGGCGCTGATCATGTGACTGATCATGCGCTGATCATGTTTGCTATCATACACTGATCATGTGCCTCTGGAGGCAATAAACAAAGAGCTGAGTAGGCACGAATCAAACAGTCAGCAGGCAATAATCATGGAACTCAGGTGTGAGGAATCATGCTGCTCAGCTGGCAATAATCAAGCAGCTGAGCAGGCAGGAATTACGCAGCACAGCTGGCAATTGTCAAGCAGATGACAGGCAGGAATCGTGCAGCTCAGCTGGCAATTGTCAAGCAGATGAGCAGACAGTAATCACGCAGCTCAGCAGGCCCAGATCACGTGACTGAGCATGCACTGTTCACGTGGCTGATCATACACTGATCACGTGATGATCATGCACTGATCACTTGGATATCATGCACTGATCACGTGGCTGATCATACACTGTTCACGTGTCTGACCATGCACTGATCACGTGGCTGATCATACACTGCTCACGTAACTGATCATGCACTGATCACGTGGCTATCATGCACTGATCACGTGGCTGATCATACCTGCTCACGTAACTCATGCACACATCACGTGGCTATCATGCACTGCTCACGTGGCTCTCATGGAATGATCACGTAGCAACATATACTGGTCACGTGACTGATCATGCAAAGATCACGTAAATGATCATGCACTGTTCACGTGACTGATCATGTACTGATCACGTGACTGATCATGCACTGATCACGTGGCTATCATGCTCTGCTCACGTGGCTGATCATGCAACGATCACGTAGCAACCATGTACTGGTCACGTGACTGATCATGCACTGATCACGTAATTGATCCTGCACTGATCACGTGGCTCATCATGCACTGATCACGTGGCTGATCACACATGTATCACGTGACTGATCATGCACTGATCACGTGGCTCTCATGCACTGATCACGTGGCTGTCATGCACTGATCACGTGGATATCATGCACTGATCACGTGGCTGATCACACACGTATCACATGACTGATCATGCACTGATCACGTGGCTATCATGCACTGATCACGTGGCTATCATGCACTGATCACGTGGCTGATCAGGCAATGATCACGTAGCTACCATGTACTGGTCACGTGACTGATCATGCACTGATCACGTAATTGATCATGCACTGATCATGTGGCTGATCATGCACTGATCACGTGGCTGATCATACACTGATCACATAACTGATCATGCACTGATCACGTGACTGATCATGCACTGATCACGTGGCTATCATGCACTGATCACTTGGCTGACATACACTGATCACGTGCCTGGTCATGCACTGATCACGTGGCTGATCATGCACTGATCACGTGACTGATCATGCACTGATCTCGTGTCTGATCATGCACTGATCACGTGGCTATCATGCACTGCTCACGTGGCTGATCATGCCATGATCACGCAGCTACCATGTACTGGTCACATGACTGATCATGCACTGATCACGTGACTGATCATGCAGTGATCACGTGGCTATCATGAACTACTCACGTGGCTGATCATGCAATGATCATGTAGCTACCATGTACAGGTCACGTGAATGATCATACACCCATCAGGTGACTGATCATGCACTGATCACGTGGCTATCATGCACTGATCACGAGACTGATCATGCACTGTTCACGTCTATATCATGCACTGATCACATGACTGCCCGTGCACTGATCACGTGGATGATACACTAATCTTGTGACAGATCATGCACTGATCACGTGGCTGATCATGCACTGATACCGTGACTGAGCATGGACTGATCACATGACTATCATGTAGTGATCACGTGACTTAATGGCGCTGATCATGTGACTGATCATGCGCTGATCATGTTTGCTATCATACACTGATCATGTGCCTCTGGAGGCAATAAACAAAGAGCTGAGTAGGCACGAATCAAACAGTCAGCAGGCAATAATCATGGAACTCAGGTGTGAGGAATCATGCTGCTCAGCTGGCAATAATCAAGCAGCTGAGCAGGCAGGAATTACGCAGCACAGCTGGCAATTGTCAAGCAGATGACAGGCAGGAATCGTGCAGCTCAGCTGGCAATTGTCAAGCAGATGAGCAGACAGTAATCACGCAGCTCAGCAGGCCCAGATCACGTGACTGAGCATGCACTGTTCACGTGGCTGATCATACACTGATCACGTGATGATCATGCACTGATCACTTGGATATCATGCACTGATCACGTGGCTGATCATACACTGTTCACGTGTCTGACCATGCACTGATCACGTGGCTGATCATGCACTGCTCACGTAACTGATCATGCACTGATCACGTGGCTATCATGCACTGATCACGTGGCTGAACATGCACTGTTCACGTGGCTGATCACACACCTGTCACGTGACATATCATGCACTGATCACGTGGCACTCATGCACTGATCACGTGGCTGATCATACTCTGCTCACGTAACTCATGCACACATCACGTGGCTATCATGCACTGCTCACGTGGCTCGTCATGGAATGATCACGTAGCAACCATATACTGGTCACGTGACTGATCATGCAAAGATCACGTAAATGATCATGCACTGTTCACGTGACTGATCATGTACTGATCACGTGACTGATCATGCACTGACCACGTGGCTATCATGCTCTGCTCACGTGGCTGATCATGCAACGATCACGTAGCAACCATGTACTGGTCACGTGACTGATCATGCACTGATCACGTAATTGATCCTGCACTGATCACGTGGCTCATCATGCACTGATCACGTGGCTGATCACACATGTATCACGTGACTGATCATGCACTGATCACGTGGCTCTCATGCACTGATCACGTGGCTGTCATGCACTGATCACGTGGATATCATGCACTGATCACGTGGCTGATCATACACTGATCACGTGACTGATCATGCACTGATCACGTGGCTGATCATGCACTGATCACGTAACTGATCATGCACTGATCACGTGGCTATCATGCACTGATCACGTGGCTGATCATGCACTGATCACGTGGCTGATCACACATGACCTGTCACGTGACTGATCATGCACTGATCACGTGGCATCATGCACTGATCACGTGGCTGATCATACACTGATCACGTAACTCATGCACATCACGTGGCTATCATGCACTGATCACGTGGCTGTCATGCGGAATGATCACGTAGCAACCATATACTGGTCACGTGACTGACATGCACTGATCACGTGGCTGATCATGCACTGATCACGTGACTGATCATGCACTGATCACGTGACTGATCATGCACTGATCACGTGGCTATCATGCACTGCTCACGTGGCTGATCATGCAATGATCACGAGCAAACCATGTACTGGTCACGTGACTGATCATGCACTGATGGCGAATGATCATGCACTGATCACGTGGCTCATCATGCACTGATCACGTGGCTGATCACACATGATCACGTGACTGATCATGCACTGATCACGTGGCTCTATCATGCACTGATCACGTGGCTGATCATGCACTGATCACGTGGATATCATGCACTGATCACGTGGCTGATCATGCACTGTTCACGTGTCTGATCATGCACTGATCACGTGGCTGATCATGCACTGATCACGTGACTGATCATGCACTGATCACGTGGCTATCATGCACTGATCACGTGGCTGATCATGCACTGATCACGTGGCTGATCACACACCTGTCATGTGACTATATCATGCACTGATCACGTGGAACTCATGCACTGATCACGTGGCTGATCATGCTCTGATCACTTTAATCATGCACTGATCACGTGGCTATCATGCACTGATCACGTGGCTCATCATGGAATGATCACGTAGCAGTCATATACTGGTCACGTGACTGATCATGCACTGATCACGAATGATCATGCACTGATCACGTGGCTGACTGCACTGATCACGTGATCATGCACTGATCATGGCTATCATGCCTGCTCACGTGGCTGATCATGCAATGATCACGTAGCAACCATGTACTGGTCACGTGACTGATCATGCACTGATCACGTAATTGATCATGCACTGATCACGTGGCTCATCATGCACTGACGTGCTGATCACACATGTATCACGTGACTGATCATGCACTGATCACGTGGCTCTCATGCACTGATCACGTGGCTGTCATGCACTGATCACGTGGCTATCATGCACTGATCACGTGGCTGATCACACACGTATCACATGACTGATCATGCACTGATCATGCGTGACTGATCATGCACTGATCACGTGGCTATCATGCACTACTCACGTGGCTGATCATGCACTGATCA